>NW_020447485.1:88263-91063 GCF_003343035.1 Apteryx rowi | reverse complement strand
GTTTTATATAGTGTCCGCGGCTCGGGGATGGGGCGAAAGGGAGCCGGGGCAGGAATCAGCACCAGCGACCGGGGCCACGGGGGACCCGGCAGCGTCCCCCCGGCCCCCGCCGGGCCACGGCCACCCAGGGGTGCAGGCGGCCGGCCGGAGCCTGCCGGGGGTGCGCGGTGGGCCGGGGAGGGGGGTCCCGGCCGGGCCRGGCAGGATGCGGCCCCCGGGCGCTAGGTGATGAGGTCCTTGTAGCCGTCCCGCTCCCGCTGCCCCGAGCGGGTGATTTTCATCTCCGTCAGCTGGATGTAGCGCAGCACGTTGGTGTCTGGGGAGAGCAGAGGCCCCGGGTCCCATCCGRCTCTGCCGGGGCCAGCACCCACAGAGGCCCCCAGCACCCCCAAATGCCCCCCAACACCTCCCAGCCCCTGGGTTAGCCCACCTAGGTGCCCCCCAGCCCAATACAGTGATATCTAGGGAGACCAAAGGCCCAGGGTCCCATCCAGCTGCCCTCAGCACCCCAAGTGCCCCCCAGCACCCCCAGGTCAGCATCCCCAGTCCAGCACGTAGGTGCCCAGGGACAGCAGAGCACCAGGGTCCCATCCAGCACCCCCAGCCCCTGCCTCAGCACCCCCAAATGCCCCCCAGCACCCCCAGGCACCCCCCAACATCCCCATCCCAACACATTGCCCCCCCCCGGGGGCAGCAGTGCCGCAGGGCCTGATCCAGCACCCCCAGACGGCACCCCATGGGGTTGCATGGGTGCCCCCCAGCCTGGCACGTCGGTGCCCAGGGCCAGCAGAGCGCCGGGGTCCCATCGGGCCCCCCCGGTGCAGCCCCCCCGGTGCGCGGGGCGCCGCTGCTCACCGGCGGGCTGGCGGCTGCGGGCCTCGCGCAGGTAGAGCAGGGCGCTCTCGTAGTCGCCCAGGTGGTAGAAGGCGACGCCGGCCCGGTACGTGGCCTTGAAGTTGCTCCGCTGCCGCTCCAGCACCTTGAGGCAGTACTCGCGCACCCGCTCGTAGTTCACCAGCTCCGACTGCAGCAGGCAGGCTGCAGGGGGGCTCAGCGCCGCGGCCCCGCGCCCCACGCACCCGCACACCRCGCTGCGCCCTGCGCTGCATCCCCTCCGCACCGCGCGCGCCGCACCCGCTGCAGCCCCCGTGCCCTGCGCTGCGCTACCAGCGCCCGCCACACCCTGCAGCCATTGCATCCGGCGCGGCGTGTCTGCGCCCCACGCTGCACCCCCGACACGTGGCACAGCACGCACTGCACCCTCTGCTGCACCCCGCATTGCATCCCCTGCGCCCCACGCCGCGTCTACTGCACTGTGTGTGCACGGCACTGCACATACTGTGCCCTGCCTGGCATCCCGTACAGGCAGTCCTGCATGCACTGCACCCCACGCTGCATCCTCTGCACCCTGTACATGCGGCACGGTGCACACTGCACCCCTCACTGCATGCCCTGCATCCCGAACAGGCAGCCCCTGCACGCACTGCCCCCCCCACTGCATCCCGTATACATGCCACTGCATCCCCTGCATTCCATACACACAGCTCTGCATGCACTGCACCCCACCCTGCATGCACTGCATCCCATACACATGACACTGCATCCTCTGCATCCCATATGGGCAGCTCTGCATGCACTGCACCCCCATGCATGCACTGCATCCCCTACACGTGGCACTGCATCCCCTGCATCCCCTATACACAGCTCTGTATGCACTGCACCCCACCCTGCAYGCACTGCTCCCCCACACTGCATCCCCTGCATCCTATATGGGCAGCCCTGCATGCACTGCACCCCACCCTGCATGCACTGCCCCCCCCGCACTGCATCCCATACACATGGCACTACATCCCCTGCATGCCCTATACACAGCCCTGCATGCACTGCACCCCACCCCACCCCGTGCACCCACCCTCCACCCCTGCCAGCCCCAGGCACGGCAGGGGGACCCAACACCGCTTCCCCCCCCCCAGCAGCACCACCCCACACCCTCCCTGCCCACGGGGGGCCCAGGTGTCCGGGCGGGGGTGCCGGGGTCCCCGCTCACCAGTGAGGCTGTCGTAGCACTCCACCTCGGTGCTCTCCACCAGGTCCTGCTGGCGGGCGGAGAGGGGGGCGCTGCCGGGGGGGGCGCCGGGGGGGCCCCGCAGCCCCTTGAGCTGCAGCAGGGCCCGGTGGTACTTGCCGATGGCCTCGCGGAACTTCTTCTCCCGGTAGCAGCGGGCGGCCTCGGCCTTGAAGGCCACGGCCGCCTGGATCTGCCGCTCCAGCGCCGGCTCCCTGCCGGCCCCCGGCTGCTGCATGGCCCCGCCGCCGCTCAGCGCCGCGCCATGCTGCCCGGCCCGGGGGGGCCCCGGCTCCGTCACCGGCTCCGCCGCCGGCTCCGGCCCCACGCGCCGCCGCAGCGCCGGGGACCGCTCCCCCCGGTGCATTGTGGGAATATCCCGCCGCACCGCTGCAGAGGGCGCGGGCGGCCGGCACGAGCCCCCCCGGGGCAGCAGGTCCTGCCTGGCCCGGGAACGGGGCTTTGCTTGGGGGGGGTGGGGTGCAGAGGGGGGCGCCCCCCTCCTGGGCCCCCATGGTGCCCCCCACCAGGAACCCCCTCCCCGGGGCACCCCCAATCTGTGGGGCTCAGGGGGGACGTGTGCAGGGGGGGGGATGTTGCAATGCAAGAGGGGGACGAATCCAGCCCCCCCCAGGGCACCCTGCAGCTCAGGGGAGAGGCACCGGTTTGGGCCCCACCTTGCACAGCACTTTTGGGGCTAAAAGACTCTTTATTGGACAAAAGCATGCAGTGTGC
>NW_020447485.1:60457-86623 GCF_003343035.1 Apteryx rowi | reverse complement strand
AATGTGAGCGATGGTGGAGGGCAACAGCTTATGAACCCCCCATGAGGCTAATTAAAGCCTCGTTAGTGGGGGCAGCTGGGGCCAGCACAGCCCATCAGCCCCGAGCAGCTGGACCCCAGCCCCCACCACAACCAGGGGCAGGGGAAGGAGGAAAACAGCCCAGTTCCTCCAAAAAAACACTTTATTGCTTGTACCGTACAAATACAAGGGCGGGTGAAAGCAGCCGGACGGACGCCGGGCGCTGCAGCGTCTCACCGCGCCGGGGGAAGCCAAAACACCGAATCTCACAACGTATCTTACAGGGTCTCATCTGCCGGGACCGGCACCACGGCAGCGCGCTCCCAGCTGCAGCCCGGCCAGAGCGTCCCCCTGCCCCGCTTGCTGCGTTGGTATTTTAAGTTAATGCGACTCCATTCAGGCAACTAGAAACTAAGTAAGAAAAAGCAAGTTGTCGTCTTGATTCCTCCCTTCTGGGAAAGGCAAAGGAAATGGCCCTGGCCGCGGGGCACCGCTGGCCAGGCCCCGCAGAGGGCGATCCGGGGGGACGTGGGAGCCCGGCCCCAGCTGGGAGGGAGGGACGAGGCTCATCGACTGCTCCCGGGGCTGTGGGACAAGGCACCGGGGGCAGGATCCCGCCTCGAAGCCAAGCAACGACAGTGGCTGGACACCTCTGCGGCACGGTGCTGCCCCCAGGAGAGCCGCGGCCCCGGCCAGGCTGCCCCAGCTCACGCCAGGCAGGTGGGCGGCAAGTCCAGCTTGTCGCGGCCCGACACGTTGGTGGTGTCTGCAGGCGATGCCGACAGCGAGGGGACRCAGGCAGCCCTGCCCCATCTGCATCTCCTCTGGGAGAGGAGCGATTTGGCTGCACCAACGGCTCCGGAGCGGCACAGCGGTGCACAGGGAGCACCATCACCCCGCGCCGGTACAGCCCATCCCCGGCTCCCCAAGGATGCACCCAGGTGGCAGGCGCTGTGCACCAGCGCATGCACACGCAGCAGTGCATGCACGTGCAAACATGCACCGTAAGCGTGTGCATATACATGTGTGCACAGGACAGGTGAGAGCAGGCAGGCGCTGGGGACCGCGGCGCACGGCCCCAGCGCTAGCGCGCAGAGGGGCTGCAATCCCCTTATCCAAACGCGCCGCCGGAGAGGGCTGCGCATGCGGCACGAGGCCCTGAGGGCCAGGAACTGTCCGTTCGGCGCAGATCCATTGCCGGCAATGGAGCCGCGCGAGAAGAAAGTCAATCCTGATGCTGGCAGTCGAGAAGGTTCACGGAGGGGGGACACTGCTGCCGCGCCGGCACTCGCGTGGTACAAAACAACCATCCCTCAGCAACACTGCCGGGGAGGGTCGATGTCTCTGCTCTTGCATTTAGGTAAAAGCACCGTTTGCCAGAGCTGCCAAGGAAGGACGTCCCCCCGCAGCTGCGCCCCACCGCAGGACGAGCCCCAAGGCGCTCGGCCCCGCGCCGTCGAGCCTTTCCGCAGGCGCAGGGACGGGGAGGCAGGAGGGAAGGGCGGTCGCCCCCCGAGCCGGTGGTGGGGACGGGGGTCCTGCGCCGGCCTGCTGTGACAGACAGCAGGGCCTGGGCAATGCCGGGTGGCAAGCGGGGACCCCCCGCCTGCGGATGTGCAGCGCCGCCGCCCCTTGCTTTAAGGCAACGAAGAAGAAAAACTATTGCTTGTACAACCGTCCGCGCCTTCGAGGGGCTCCCGCCCCACGCGGGGCCTGCTCTCCCCCAAACCCGGCGGTCCTCGCAGGGGTGACAGGCAGGGCTGCCCCCTCCTTCCCCCTCGCCTTTCTGCGGAAAGGGCAGGCTCTTCCCTCGGTGCCAGGCTGGCCGGCTCTGACGAGGGGGGAACTCGTGCCAGGGAAGAGGCAGCCTCCTTCCGAGGCACAGATTTTGGGGCGTGTTGGGTGTTTTGCAGTCTCTGCAGGTCCCCCGCAGGGGCCAAGGTGAGAGATCAGTTGCAAAGGTTTTAGCAGGCCGAGGAGCGACGCGCGCCGGGACAGTGGCACTCGCAGCACGAAGTCAGCGTCCTGCCCCGGCGGAGCTGCCCACCCTCCCCGGAGTCTGGGTGCTGGGGGCTCCACCACCCCCCTGCCCCGCTCCGGCATCGGGTCACGTCCAACAGGAATACCTCGGCGAAACGGAAGTTACTTTGTGATTCAGAGCTGGGAGAGAGGTTTCGCTTCCACAGGATTCATCTCCACAAACCTCCCTTCCTGCATTCGAAACGGCAGCGTCGGGGCGAGAGCCCATTGCTCCCGGCGGGGCACGGGGGCCGGCAGCGTTTCCAGCGAGAGAAAGGCCACAGAGGGGGGCTCTGTGGGGGTGGTCGTTCAAAAAGCTGCGAGCACTTCTAGGAGTTTTAAAAAAAAAAAAAGTAATAAAATAAAATAAAAGCAGTCCTACACTAGGGGACGAGGCACAGCGTGGTGCCAGCTGGAGCCGTGTAGCAAGAGCACTTTGTTTGCAGCAGTATGGCTTCCAAAAGGCGATGCCGCCGTTCTCGCCGCGCGGCACCATGCCCGCGAGCTGGAGTACGGGCTGCCGGGGGCCGTGTCCCCGCAGCCCTGGCGTCCCAGGGGACTACAGCACTGAAGAGAAATCCACATGACCAAACCCAAAAACGTCCTCCTCTCCTTGGAGCCCGAGTCCCCGCCACAGAAACGCTGCTGGTTATTCCCGTATGCTGGCGGAGTACGAGAACTGGGGGAAGTGCGTCCGCTGGTCGCTTTCCAGTGAGCCCATGTTGTCATCTGAAAAGCAGGGGACGGGAGAGGCGTTAGAAGGCGAGGGGCTGCCGAAGCCTTTCGGTGCATTTGCAAGTCTCCCCCCCTCCCTCCCTCCATGCTGCACAGGCCGCATCCTCCAAGGCTAAGGAGGGAGGACGAGCTGGGCTGCAGCAGAGGTGCCAGCCAGGATCACCGAGAGCTGCCCGTGAAGCACCCGGGGTCTCTCCACCGTGCTCACGCCGCAGCAGGGACCCTGAGCTTTTATAAAGGTGCAACAACCACGCCACCCAGGCTGAGCCCACTTGGTCACAGGGATGTGCTTGCCGCACGCCTTTGGAGATGCCTGCTGGCGTGAGGAGAAGGGACACAGGTGACATAGTGAGTCCCCAGCTCTCGATTTAACTCGGCTGAATGTGTTGCCCAAGCAGCAGCCCTGCGAGGCTGCCCTGGCTTTCAGCCTGGCTGGGGCATCCTCCGCGAGCACTCACATCGATCTGGTGGGGTGATAGTGATGGACTGTGCGGTGAACTCGTCGTCAAAGTACCGCGTATCAATTTCAGACGTTACTTGTGGCTTGAACGGAGGGACCAGCTGAGGAAGAAGAAACGCCAGGCTCAACACACAGCACCACGGACAAATTCACTTCCAGATGGTCACAAGCTTTCAGCGAGGCAGAAGCGCACCCGCTGCGTACTGCCCACGCGTTTACCAAACCCACTGCTGCCATTTAGTGCCTTTAAAGCGGTTGCGATTCCTTCCCTTCTTACCTTTTTCTGAACCACATCCTGCCAGTTGATTGCGGCGAAGAAGCGATGCTCCATCACTTCCTTGGCATCGTTGGGACCTCCTCCTAGCCTGTGGGCAGAGAGATACGTGTCTACTGGTGGTAATGCTGCAGTCCTGCCTGCCTGCTCCAGGTTAACTAAGGGCATGATTCAAACTCGATTTAGGATGATTTCAGCAAACAGGGCTAGCTTCAGAGCTCAGGTGGGCTCAGAACATGCCCAAAGACAGTTTCTCAGTTGCCATAACCGAACTGCTTCCACTGAAGCGACTGCACCCTAACTTTGAGCACTGTATCAGGGCCAAGAGTCTCTGCTTGGGATGTACGGGAGCTCTGCTGATGTAGAGCATCAGGAACCCACATGCCCAGCTCTGCTCAGCAGACCCTTACCTCTGCTTGGGATCCTTCTTGAGCAGCCCAGCCAGCAGAGACTTGGCCTCAGGGCTCAGGGTCCGGGGAAAGCGGATCTCTTCCATAAGGATCAGCTCAAAGAGGCGTTCGTGGTCCTGGTTGTAGAAGGGGAGCCGACCGCACATCATTTCATACATGACAACGCCCAGGCCCCACCAGTCCACAGCACGTCCATAGTCGTTGTCCTCCAGGACCTGCGTGGGGAAGATGAGGGGAGGGAGCTCGTGAGCCCACAGGTAGCAGAACTGGCCAGCAACACGAATGAGGGAACAGCCAACCTGAAGAGCCGGTGGCAGAACGGAAGGGTTTCTGTAAACCCACTTCTCTAAATACAATCACCTCACTATGACTACTACTCTAATGAAAGTAGGGCTTGTCCTTTAAAAGCCCCACTGAGAAGTTAGAATCTCAGGCCTGTGGAATAGCCTTCAAGAAAACAGCTTTCTTCCATCATTTGTTCCCACCTTGGATTCAAGAAAAGGCTGACAGCGTCCAGGAAAACTGAGCCACAGGAGTTCTCCTGGAAGAGGCTGGAACTAGAAGCACCCAGAGGAGCAGCTCAAGTCCCTGCCACCCCACGAGCAGGGTGATGCTCCAGCCGCCCACAGCCTGCATGTTAGCAGCTTCCCGGGCTCCCCTCACAACAGCAGGGGCGACAAACAGCAACATACAGTCAGCACAGGAAAACCAGCACGCTCTTTGGGCAACACTCTCCATACAACGCTTTTGCCACAGCTTGTCTAGCCTGTCAGGTCTATGGGCAAGATGTCTCCTTTGACACCACAACAGGGCTCTGGTTTTGATGAAAGCCTTCCTGCAGTAAGGAACAGAAGAGGCTCTGACTACCTCTGGAGCCAGGTACTCCGGTGTGCCACAGAAGGTTTTCATGGTGGCTCCGTCTGTGATGCCTTCCTTGCAGAGCCCGAAGTCCGTGATCTTGATGTGGCCATCTTTATCCAGCATGAGGTTTTCGAGCTGAAAGGCAGATGTGCAGAGCGGTTTGGACCTGAGCACTGAACTTAGAGCATGAGAATATGTTCAGATTAATGCTCCTCAAAACACTCCTCAGGGCATGCGGGTCCGTGAAYCCCCAGGGCTGGGCACAGTGGTTACGCCTCACCTTGGCGAGTTTGGAGAGCAGGGCTCTCTCTGATGGAGTTGAACTCCAGCTCTGAGCTTTGGGCCGGTCCTTTGTCCTCCCTCCTGCTCCAATGCATCCAAATACATTCCCAGCCCCACTTGGAGAGAAGCTGACTGACTGCTCCCCGTTGCCCAAGATGTGCAAAAGGGAAATATGGCAGCCCATATAAGTTAATCATGATGTTTCATCAGCGGAAATCCTTTGAGGCCTGTTAGCATGATTTTCAGGGGTTTCCAAGTGCTGACTCCAGCTGGAGCTGAGAACGACTCTATACCCCAGAACATGGTCCCATGAAAATTGTGTCAATGCCAACATGGATAAAGCTGCTGTTTATCAACACTGCTCCTGCCTTGGTGGTACCTTTATGTCTCTGTACACCACGTCCCTGGAGTGCAGATACTCCAGAGCAGACACTATTTCTGCACCATAGAAACGGGCCCGGTCCTCCGTGAACACACGCTCTCTTGAGAGGTGGAAAAACAGCTTGAGAAAAAGAAAACAGAACAGTAGCCTGTCAGCAAGTGCTTAAAACAGCAAAACCAGGGCTAATCGCTCTCAGCAGCTCTGAGTACGCAGATAATGCGGTCATATGTGTCCTAAGCTCCTTGCCTTGAACATTCAAAATATTTACAGACCCCTGTTGCTGGCAAGAATGGCGCACACACACTCAAGGAGAACATAATGCTCTGCTTTATATGCACAATTGAGAGAGATTCACAAACACAGGGGCACAATCAGTGCTGTGCCATCATCTGTGTTTCCCTTAGCAAGAAAAGCACATTATGAGGTGGAAAAATAACGCTGGAAGTGATCCCAGGGCAGAACTCATCGCAGCAAGCAAACTAGCCATCAGCCAGCAATTGCTGCCAGGGCAATCGCGCCACCTCGGACAAACAGGTCAGGCCTGCGAGCATGATCCTATGGTGTCCGATAGCTCATCTCCCCTGGGAGGGAGGATGGGGCGGCGATGGTAAGCACAGAGCCCAAGGATCCTGGTTCCTCACCTGGATGACTTGTTTGTAATAGGAACAGCCTTGTCTGCAGTATCAAGTGCAGGAAAGCTGAGCTCTGAGCAAAGAGAGCCTGCAGGGAGGACGGGGGAACACAGAGCTGGGCAGGGAATGGGCTAGAGGACAGCAGCGTGTTCGACCTTGCAAAATACGTGCCAATAGGGGATTTGAGTGTTGGCTATAAATACGCAGGGGAATCACTGAGGTGGGGGGAAGGTCTGTGGAAGTGAAATGCCATTCTTGCAGCAACGTCCAAGAATAAACTTGCCACAAATGAGCTAATAAAAATTCAGCCACTGCTTGCAGACATCATCCTTCGAGGCTCAGGTGAAGCATCTGGTTCCCCCAGCCTGGCCCTCCCCGATCTGACTGGTCTCATTTGCAACCTCCCACCACGCTGCATGGACGATCTCACCTCTCCTCCATTGGCATATTCCATGACAAAGCACAGGCGATCGTTTGTCTGGAAGGCGTATTTCAGTGCCTGCAACAGAAAAAGTCTCCGAGAAACTGCACCAGAGGGCTGCATGGCTTTGCATTTCTAGAGGTACCGTAAAGAGGAAAGTGTGGTTATGCGGGCTGCAGCTCTGGCAGCTCGCCAGCAGTCGGGAGGATAAACGGAGGAAGCGCGCTCTATACTTGCCCTGCTCTAGCACTCTCCTCCTAAGCATTAGCTGCCAGAAGCCACTGTCAGACCTGGGACGCTGAGCAAACAGGACCTTTGGTCTGATCAAAGTCTGGGTGCTCTCCAGGGCAGAAGGACCATAGCAAAGCCAGAGCTGCATTTAAATTCCTGCCACTTCCCCAGTGGCCCTCGAGAGTCTCCTGATAGTGGTGGGCAGGGCTCCCTCCGTATAAGGGACTGAATCACACCTTGCACAGGAGAGGGCCTCCTTCTAATGGCTGTCAGCAAGGGGCCCAGCGTAGGGACATTTTCTGCAAGCTGGAGGCCTAACAGATCATATCCCAAAGGCCTCACACGGAGAACAAGAGCTGAGGGCTGCTCACAGCCAGACCACACTGTCAAAGAAGGCATGACATCAAAAAGGGTCTTTTCAGGCCAAGCCAGACATCCTAGTGCGCTTCCTCTCCCTGCTCTGGGGATGGCATTTGTGAGACGTGGGCCCTCGCTCCCTCAAGGCCACCGGACCACAAGCCATGCTTACCGTCAGGAACGGGTGCCGGGTGTTCTGCAGCACTCTGCTCTCTGTAACTGTGTGCGCCACTTCATCCTGTACGAGGAAGGGGCAAAGGGAAGAGAAACTGAGGGCTGCACCTTTCCATTTAAAGCTACTCAACCCCCCATTTCTGGGAAATCAGAGAATTCACAGTAGCATAGCCGATACATCAGCTGCTAAACATTCCAGTGATGACCAGAAGAAATCAGTACTGGGATGAGAACACCATCCACAACTGGGTAAAGTGTTAAAGCCCTGATATCTGCCCAAGCAGTCTGAATCACTGCCGTGCGTACGTAACCGAAAGGGAATGTCTCCACAGCACAGTYAGCGCTGGTGACCAGCCCCAGGCTCAGCCCGGACAAGGGGCCAACCTTTGCACAGAGAAACCCTGCCCCATCTTTGTCCCCCACCTCGCGTCTGTGGCATGCCCTGCAGCCCTCTGTGCCGCGGAGCTCTGAGATTCTTTCCGAGTCAACTGGATCAGCTGCAGGAGAATGCATGCGTCCTTGCAGCAGAAGGGCACCGAATCCCCACTGCTAGCCCCGCATCAAACCTCCAAGTGCAGGTCTCGTCTTTGCCTTTCTGAATAGTTAAGGGGACTGCAAAAGGCTCGGGTAGGAGCCCAAGTTAACTACATGGCAATGCACCCCAGATAAAGGTGAGCGAATGAAAAAAAAAAACCACAAGAGAGCCATACACAAAACAGAACGTGCAATGTTACCTAACTGTACATTACAACACACGCTCGCAGTTTTGAAATAAGAATAGTTCTTGGAATCCCCTGACATTTATAACAAATCATGAGCTGGCAATCATTTGGCATCTTAGGAAACATGTTTTGAAAGCGATCCCCTAAGCCCCACCAACTCCAAACTCTCCTCCACCCCCAGCCTTTGCTCGACACATACTTTCGCAATGATGACCTCTTTCCGTAGGATCTTCATCGCRTAATAGCGTCCAGTGGCCTTTTCCCGCACTAAGATGACTTTGCCAAAGGTGCCTTTTCCCAGGAGCTTCAGGTAATCAAAATCATTCATAGTCTGGGGAGAAAGACAAGATGGAGATGAGAGTTCACAGTGTGGGCAAATGGGATCTGAGACAGGACAGTTCTCACAAGCTGCTCAGTTGAAAACTCAGATCTATTTCACCCCCAATTATCACGGTAACGGAGTTAGGAAAGAACACCACCAGGCTGAGGTTTGTCCCCCGGAAAGACAGCACCAGGCCCAGACCAAAACTGAACGGAAGCGGCACCTCAGTCCCTTGGTGCTGAGACGCACACCAGCACCGCACAGTAGTAGTCTCTCCCTYGTCATTTGGTCACCATCACCTCCCAGTATGGAGCAATCGCACAGGTTCTCGCTTGCTCCTGTGCCAACAACGTGACAACCTGCTCCACAGCCGGCTACAGCAGGAGCAGGCTTCGTGCCAAGAGCGTATTCAGGACAGCAGAAGTGTAAAGAAGGACGGCTGCAGATCACGTCACCCACTCCCACCTCCCACCCTCCAGCCTGTGGGGTTCCAGCTCACCTTCCCTGAACGAGGGCCCTGGATTAGCAGGGTTGTTCCAGACAAGGCCTCCTTGGGGCCTCTGTGCACTCACAGCCGTACTTCAGGAACTCCCAGGTGTGGGTTTGTTTATTTTTCCAGGCTGACTCAGGGGCAAAGCACCCACTGGAGGCATCCCACCACCCCTCCCCAAAAAAGGGCCTTGCTCTGGGTGTCTTACTGCTTTTGCACGTGTTTTGCTCACTGCCACTTCCATCTCCTCAGCTCCCGTGCTGTCATTAGGGGAACCACACTTATAATCCATCGTGTCTACTTCCGGCTCCTGGTTCTTTAAGCTGTTTGCTACAGTCTGAATGGCTCGCATCCACTCTTCTCTAAGGAGAAAACGGACTCAGTAAGGCACTGCTGCACTCTGCTCGCTGTAGTGCGGACATCAGCTTGGGGAGGGCATGGGACGGGGAGGTGCTGAGGATCAGGTCACTACAAGGAGAACCGCACCCTCCCTTCAGCCTTCTGCAGCAGGTAGATGGATTCGCAGCCAACAGATTTCAGGGCCCAGAGCCCTTCCTGGGCTACAGCCAACACAATACGCTATTTGTCACTTCCATGGATTTTGTAATTAACAGAGAAACCATTCTTTTTTTTTTTTTCCTCCCCTAAAGGTTAGGTGGCACATAACGCCCTCTTCCTAGGGCGAGGACACCTTGTTCCCAAAGGAAGGAGCCGTTCTGACTACTCTCTGCATGGGGAGGAAGAGAGGGAGCCCACAGGAGAAGCGTGGGAGCCTGATGCCCAGAGTCCCTGGGGAAAGGAGCCCTGCTTCCTACCCACCCACGGGCAGAGCTGTGCCTACCGCTCTTCCGGAGAGTCCACGTGAAAGGTCCTTTCGATGACTGTTGTCCACTGCAAGCATCGAATGACAAAAGTGTTGGGCCGGGGCCGCTCTGTCTTCATCAGCTGGCACTCTGGGAAGGGGAAGAGGCAGGGGGTTGGTTTGGGACCAAAGAGACCATGCCCTCCCCCCAACTCCAGGGAGCAGGTCCCCTGAGGACATCAGAGCTGCAAACACCACCCAGCCAACCCTTCTGACCTCTCAGGAGTCTCTGGTCAGCACCGGCTTGTCACTACGCGCTCACGCGCATCGAGAGCGCTGAACACAGCTGCACCAGATGGGCTGACGTACCTGCTACTGAGAAGTTGTTCAGCGGTGGCAAGCTGTGATCGGACGTCTCGGGCCTCTCCTTGTAGCCGATGAAGGAACCATCACTTTTCAGCAGGAAATACCTGGGGCGCCACGTTTTAATGTATTCTCCTGCAACAGAGGAGAGGTGGGCCAAGGTGACCGCCTGCCCCAGCCACTGAAACGCTTCCCATCGCCGGTGGACAGAGGCGCTGCTCCAGAAAGGTGGGAACTGCCGCTCTGCTCTCTCTCTGCCTGTGTCATTCACAGCCATGGGCTGGTTCAGGGACAACCACGGCCACGTGTTCTCGCCCCCTGCTCATGCACAGCACTGCTCAGGTGCATTCCAGTGACTCTGGATTCTCTCTGAACGACTTGAAAGACCATTAAAAAAGAACCCATGTGTTCTCCAAGTCCTGCAGCCAAAGCATCCACCCCTGAGGAGCTGGCGGAGGGAGGGGGGGGGTGTTGCAAGGGCCTTCGACAACTGGAGGAGACACTGTACAAGAAGGACCCTCCCCACCACGAGCGTACAGGTGGTGCCACTGCTGAGAGAACCTTGATAGTGAATTAGGTGACTATTTTCCTTTATGTTATTTGGAAATAATGGACATCCTTATGCTATTTCCAACCCTTGGAACTCCCCATAAAGCTGCTAACTACTGCTACTTAAAAGAGGCAAGAAAAGGAAGCAAAAGCAGGCTTAAGTGTTAGGTTAGATCAAAGAAGAGCAGATCGCAGGATTCACACTCTGGGCCCCTTTTCCTGGCAGCTGTGGGCTTGCAATAAGGGGTGCAGCACAGAGCACAGCTTTGCACTTCCCCAGGCCTTCTCTGAAAGCTCCAAAATCATCCCAAACCAGCCTCTGTAGAGCGCTGCAGCAAGGCAAGGCTGCTGGCAACTCAGCACAGCATTGCAGGTACAGAAATAGCATCGAACAGAGGCCTGGCTTCACCCCCTCGCCTTCCCCTCCTGCTGTTGGCTATATTTGTCTGCAGAAAGGAGGAATCCGCTAGCCCCCCGGGGCACAGAGAACATGGACACGGGTCTATGTGGCTAGGCTGCTGGGGAAGCGGGCTGGAGAAAGCCAGCTGGAGGAAGACAGCTTTTAGACCTGCCCCTCTGCCAGCTCCTTTTGCAAAACACCCTCAGCAAGGAAAGGAAAAATAGAGCCACCTTCAACATTGCTAAAAATAAAGCCCCACACGCACGCAGCTGCCACAATGCCTCGGTGCTCCCAATATTCCGCGAACACTAAAAATAAAAGGTCTATCCGGGGGTCTCATCAGGGATGCAGGGCAGCGTGCCACAGCGCAAGCTGTACCCGGGCTTGTGTGAAACGCGGCTGCTGCTTGCGCCGTTTCACCAGCCGCCGCTCTGCGGGCTGCGTTACAAGCCACACCTCCGGGCRGGCGAAAAGGTCTGCAGGAACACGGGGGGACTGTCTTCTGGGTTCCCACACCTAAGGCAAAAAACGCTGCTGGAGGATTTGCTCGTGGCATGGACCAGACCTTGCCAAACACTGACACAGCAGAGATGCTCCTTGCGCCGAGCCGCCAGGCTGAGCCAGGAGCAGATGAAAGCTTCCTCCAAACACCACTTCAGCCAAAGGAAAGGCTTCCCAGGCTTTGGATCAGGCCCTGGATACCAGGCAGCGAGGCTCTGGCACATCGGCCAGCTCGCAGAGCCTGGAAGGGAAGCCATGCGGTGCTGCAGGCTGCCCCTTTCCTGTCTATCCATGGCATCCCAACGTGCTTGAGCTGCCTTCCACATGCCCTGTTYGGGGGAGGGAAGGGATGGATTTGCCTGGGGGGAGAGGGGAGCCCCCTGCACTTGCGCTTGTGAAAGGTTAAATCACCGGTAACTTGAAACCGGAGCTCTCCTTTTCCAGTGGCAGCTGCAGTACAGGATTCCCCGCGGTGACCTGGGCTTGGAGGGGTGCCACCGCCGAGGCAAAGCTGCCTTCCCAGCTCGCTGGAAAGCCGGCCAGGCCTCAGGGAAGCGGCGTCCTAGCTCTCGCGCACCGGGGGGATTCAGCCTTACCTCTCTTGTGCAGCCAGCCCTCCTTGATGACCGAGACTTCGTTCATGATGGTGCCACAGGCTCTCGCCYCCTTTCCGCGGCAGGACCTGGGAACCAGCTAATGCCACCGGCTGCAGGAGGAGCGGTGCAAGTAGGCACAACCTGCGGGAGAAAAGACGCGCTTGCAAGATCTGACCACAGCCCGGGTGCAGCCAGCAAAGCTCCTCCAGGGTTTCACCAGCTTCTGCCTGCCCTTCTGTCCTTTCAACGGCAAGATGAAGCTGCTGCTTCAAACTTGGGAAGTGCTTTCCAGTCAGCTCCGTGCCAAGAGCAGCTGCACCGGATGGTAGGGGAGCACGGGATGCCTGGATTCACGCCGGCACTGCCAGACCCCCCCCCGCTCTTCTTGCACGGCAGGGATGTACCCCGAGAGATGCTCTCCTGCCCAGGAGATCTTCTGCAGCGACAGCACAGGTGGGAGGACTTATGCAGGGCCTCACCTGGACACGCAGGTATGCGCCAAGTCTGCACACGTTTCTGCACGAGCCCACAGCGAGGCAGCGGCTCTCACGCTGGCAAGGGGAGGCAGCCAGCTTCAGCACGAAGCCACCCCCACGCGACGATTAAGAACTCCCCCACTGCAGCAGAGCCGGTTTCCATAAACACAAGTCAAAAATAACCAGGCGGCACGTCTACAAATGCACCTGGAGATGAAAGGATGGATGTGGAGCCCCTGGACTCCGGCTATCTGCTCAGAACCGCCTAGGTGTTTACACCTCTATTTTAAATGTCCCCTTCACCCTTATCTGGCCACAACACTGTGCGCTACCATCACAAATGATAGAAAGCCTTGGGAGATAAGAAGCACTAATTGCACATGCTCAGATCAAAGACGCTGCTGGGGAAAACACACGCACACCACAGGCGAGAGCCCTTACAAAACAAACAGCTAGAGAAAGATTAATCGGAGTCACCTGACGGGATTAACTCCTGGGGCAGAGCCAGCCCCAAAATGCTGCCAGAGAGGGACACGGGAGAACGGACTCTGCCCACGGCGCAGCCAGGACGGAGCCGGGGAAAGGGAGCCGAGCGCAGGGAATGCGCCCTGTCCCGGCCGTGCGGTCCCCACATGCAAGACCACGGCCGGAAGGGATCATCTCCCCAAGGACACGCGTTGGAGCCCGCAGCAAGCTCCCCAGGCAGGAAGCCGTCTCCCAAACGCTCCGGAAAGGGCCCGCGGCTCCATCCCTGGCTCCGAGGCGCAGCACCCCCCCGCTCCAGGGCAGCCCGACTTCCGCCTGGCAGCTTTTTGCGAAGCTGCGGAGAGGGTGGGAAAACGGGGCAGCAGGGCTGTGCTGGAACTCAGCAATCCTGCTCAAACCCATTAAAGGGCGCTTCCCGGGTTGACACGAGGACAAAACGCACGGTGCGTAGCCAAGAAACGGCGTGGGAAGGTAAACACAAGCAGCACCGCAGGCCCACAGGCTTTCCGGCATCTTAATTCGCTGGACACCCAGCGATCGAGCGCAGTGCCACCTCCTCCAGGCTCCCCAAAGTCACCTTGGGCTCGCTCCCGCCGGCCTGCCCGACCCACTTGCTTACACCCGCCCGCGGCTCGAACACAGCACGACACGCAGTGACAGCGGAACAGCCCCTCTCGTCCGGGGACAACCGCTCGGGGAACACCCTGCCCACTGCCTGTGTCCTCCCAGCACAGGGGTTCAGGCGTCCGAGCAGCATCCACCCTTGCCTACGCAAACCGAGCCGGCGCTGAAGACGGGAGACTGAGCAAGAGGATGGGAACAACACAGCCAGATTCACAGCGTATGAGCAGGAACATGAGAGCAGAGATGAACACGCTGTAAGCGCCAAACCACGCTTCCGCGGCACAGTGCTCTCCCGTCAAGCCCGAGCTAGCTCACAGATCCCTCCATAGCTTAGCGCAAGTGCTTTGGATCCGACCCAGTATCCGTAACTCCCAGACCTCCCGACTAATTTAAAACCTCAGTTGTTTCACCTGCAGCTCACTGTCTCCAAACTATTTCCCTGCCTCAAGTCTCACCTTTAAGGCTCCCTCCTCGCACAGGGCTGGAGGCACATCCTGCTTCGCCAGTCGCTGCTCTCGCCGCCGCCGCGGACGAGGATGTTTCCAAAGGGGACTTATTCRGGGGGAGGCGGGGAGAGGAAGGGAAGCAACGGGTGAAATGTCACGGCCTGGCTGTTTGCTCAGGCTCCCGGGAACTGCGAGCGGGAGCAACTGTTGCTGCGGCTGCTCCAGCGAAAAGCKCCGGCCCATTCAGCGAAAGAGCTGCACAGCTCGCCAAGAATTCCTTGGCGTCACAGACCTTCTCCCCTTGCCAGCTCTCCAAATCGGCTCAAGTACCCTCAAATCCTGACACTTTCCCCTGGGAAGTCGCCGGCGACGCAGTACAAAGCTTCGCCCCCTTCATTCCGGCACGCGAGGGCAGGCAGAGCAGGTGGGAGAAGGGGCAGGTTCCTCCCTTGCTCCTGCTCGCCACGTTCGTCTGTCCGGCAGGCTGGATCGTTCACCTGCGGTCCACTCTGGAAAGTGTCTTCCCATCAGCTTCCCTGACACCCGAGAAAACCCCACACGAGCATCACGACTAACACTGACGGTCACAAGGGGAAGAACCCGCTTTGACCCCATTGCAAATGAGGCCCTGCCACGGCAAAGCAGCTAGCTYGGATTCCTGAGCAAAACCAAAGCAAAACTGCAGATGACACCTACGCCTTGGGCACCGCTGCGCAGTCCRGGGGGCTGCAGGCACTGGAAACACAGCTCTGGCAATCGCAAGCGCTTGGGAATCCAAGTACATTGCTGTAAGGCAAGTGTTATTTGCATCACTGTATACAGGGAATAAAATAAATAAATAAAYCCCCCAGAAGCCAAAGACAACAGGAGTCTCTGAAGCATTTACCAAGCCCTTTGAAAGCAGAAACCGCTAAGCAATTTGCTTATGGCTGAACTGAGCCTGGGGAACGATGGATGCAAACCCCGACGCTCCCCATTCCTGGCTCCGAATTCAGACCCGGCGCTTGCTGCTGGGTCTCTCCCAGCAGAACGTTACCAAACGCAGCAGAACGGCGAGGAGTGCTTTGTTTACAATTAAGATACACAAACAGAAAACGAGCAACTCAGCCCTGGGCAAATACAGCATCTGCAACCGCTCCTTGCCCGGGATGTGCARGGAGAGCCGTGAACGAGCCTGGCCYGCTCGGGGAAGAGGATTTGCACTCCGCTGCCAGCATGTAACAGCGGACAGAAACCGGGGACGGGGGACTCCGCTGACGGCGGCGGACGAGTTTATGCAAAACTGCCACCGTGCACTAAGCAACGGTGCGCAAAATTCAGCAAACAGAGCCGGGTGTTGCAATCGGGTTTTGCTCACGGACGCAATAGTGCTAAAGGTTCAAAAGGAACGCCGGACGTAGTGACGGCATCCCCTCTCCCGGCGGGCTGGAGATAACCCTGAGCACGCACAGCCTCTCCCTGCCCCGCGAGCGAGGCTTTCCCCATGCTTCCCAGTGTTAATATCTTATAACACATTAACGTGCTGCAGAAACAAGGCAGGGAAGCCTGCTGCTGAGGGCACCACGGGGAGACAACGCTAGCTTACATCCCACTAAAAAAAAACCAACAAACCAAAACACAAGTGCAATAGGCAGCCCTGAAGCTCTTGCACTGAGAAGGGAGAACTTTCTCTTTCCAGCCCTTTTCAGCCCATAAGGACCAGCCCCACAGATCTGGGGAGCGGATGCCCGTACAGCAAGTAATGCAGCAGGTCCACTTTGAGCTCATACCAAACTTGGAGATTTGCACAGGAAAAAAAAGTCCAGATAAGTATTTTACAAAGGAAAGAACAACTTGAACCCATTTTAATGAACAGGCAGATCAAAGTGCCAAAACGTTGGTTAAAGTAGTTTGAGTCGAGAGCAGAGCTCCAGCCAAGTGCTCCCTCCCAGATCAGCAGCGAGGCCCCTGGAGAACTTGGGTCGCCTCCTGCAAGACGCCTCCTCCGACCGCGCACATCCCAAAGCGCTTCCACGCAAGGGTGAAGGTGCAACCTGCATCCGACGCAGCCAACCCCGCCTCACCCCTCCCTAAACCGGGGCACAGAAAGGGGTACAGCAACCGACTTGCAGCGGAGCAGAGCAAGCAACGGCTCCGGCCCAACGGCAACCGTTAATCTTGGAAGATTATCAAAATAGGTTATCAGCAGCGATATTTCCAGCGCGCTTCAAGATCGCCCAAGGATCTCGGGACAGCCAAGCCCCCGAAAGGCCACGGGCTTTGCCAAGTGCTCCATCGCACAGCGGCCGCTTGGGGAAAGCGGCTCTCACGCAGGGCTGCGTCGTCTTCTGAGCTAAGGGATGCTCAGAGAGCACCCAGAGCAAGAAGCAGCAAGATCTTCGTTAGAGCTAACCAGGTGCAAACCAAAACCTTGCTGAAGACGGCAACACAGAAACACCGCAAGGTCATAAGACAGCGTTTAACCAGTCTGGATCTTGCATTTAGACCATCACGATTGTGTCCAAAACACAGCTAAAAGCTTAACTGTTCTTGCACTGCCGGCTTATCTTCCTTCGGGAGATGCAAAAAATTACACGATCACACCTGGCCCTAGTTATACCTGTGGCCAAAAAAAAAAAAAAAAGAAATCCCAGGAGAATACGGCTGCACTTTCAGAAGCTTGTAAGGCCTCTGACAGCTTTTTTCATACTGCTGAAACCCAATCTATTCCCCCAGCACCTCTGCCAACCTCAGAGCAGCCCACGCCCCCATCCCACCGAGCCAAGTACGAGCACAGGGCAGGGATGAAGGCGGATTTGCGTTAATATTCCAGGCCATGCATTTCAGCCCGGCCAAACATCCGTCAGGGCAGCTGCCACCGAACGAGGCAGGCCCGAGTGCCGACCGCGTCCTAAACCACAGCACCCAAATCCGGCAGGACCCGCCAGCCAGGCTCCCCCCGGCTTAGGGGCTCCAAATCTGGAGTCGCTTAAGACTCCCTCCCCAAAGGGTTTGCGATCCAGGACCGGTCACTGCTTATCCCCAGCGTCCGAGTCCAGCGCTCGTGCCCGTGCTCGCACGCGCAGCAAGCCTACGGAAAGCGTTCGCGCTCAGCGGCTTCTGGCGACCTGATCCCATGAGCGAGTTCAGCCCCACGTAACGTCAGGCACCGTTGTGCAAGCGGGGCCTCGCGCGCCCGAAATTCCCGTGGGGGTTTTGCAACCCTCTGCCCTGGCCGGGCTGCTGTATCCAGCACGAAACACCGAGCGGCTCTCCGTTCTCGGGCACCCGCTGGCATTTGGAAATGGGGAAAAGAAAAAAGCAGCCAAACAACTGCCAGCCTTGGCCAAGCTTTGAAAAAAACAGGAGCTATTACCAGGTCAAAACGGCCAAAACCCCGAGCCAGGCACCCGCGACAGCAAGGAACCGGCCAGCAGCAAGCCGCGCCGCCAGGACTGGGCTATTGATTTTCAGATGGGAACAAGCTACCGTTTCTTCAGCTCTCGAGCACCCAGCCGAGCCGATCCCTGGACAGATCCTCTCCCAGACAGCGGCTCTGGCAAACAGCTCGCCTACGTAATTAAGAGGGAAACAAAACAAAAACATCGCTGCAAGAGAGAAGCATGCAAAAGGCCAGGGTGGCACAAGATGTTTTCAAGTGAGAGGTATCACTCCCTTTATTCACGTGCGAGCGGGGCTGATGACATGTTTTCTGGAAGAGGCGGCACAGAAAGTGTCTGGAATTAATATCCGTACTGTCCTGAAGAGGCAGAGACAAGACCGACTGCAACCAGCATCCCGCAAGGATTCAGGGATCCGGACCAGAACGATCGCTAATGGACATGCCACACACAAGATCACAAGACAGGCTTTAAAATCACATTAAAGGTTACTAAAAACAGCCCCCCAAGGGAGCGACTTGACAGGTAGTCTCCCGAGCCTGCAGCATTTTAGGGTCACAACAGCGTCAGCTCATTCTGCAGCACAAAACCCGTCTCCGCTCTCCTGGAAATCATCCAGAGGCTACAGTACGCATCTCACGTTATCCCGGCCGAGCCGTGCTGCCCCGCGCCAAACACCCCCCGAAGAACAGAAAGACGCTCTGAATTTAACAGCACAGGACAGCCCTGGCCAAGCAGCCAGCAAAAACGCGTCCGTCACAAGCGAAGCAGCTTCCGGAGTTAAAACGGAGCAGGGAAGCGTCAGGAAGAGCCTCGCTCGCAGAGCTGCAGGGCGACGTGGTGAAGCACGGGCGATGGACCCTCTCCTCGCTCCTCCGCTCGCTGTGCGGCTCCAAAGGAGCAGACCACCCCGCRGGGCTCGCGCAACGCCCTGAACCCACATCATACGCCCCGAAACGCGGTAGCATTTACAGGCGACTTCTGCCTTGCAAAAAAAATTGCCATAGATAAATCACCGAAGTGCCTGCAGGCTCTGGTAAGAAACTCGGTCTCCATGGAAATAAAGTCGGCAGTTGAGGTTGAAAAACGCCTTCGAGAAGGACCTGCTCCGACGGCTCAGACTCAGGTCAGAGAGCTCGACCAGCCGTTGCTGCCTACAGCCCGGCTCCTTCTAGACGACGAGCAATTCAATTTCTCCTCCGCGGCGCAATTTCCTAGCTAAAGGCCTGCACAGTCAATACGTTCACTTAATCTACAGGATTTTTTTTTTTCTTTTAAAAACAAAAGATGAATTGTCAAGCACAAAGCGGTAATGCTTTGTCCTACAAAAAGAGATCACTCCTTCAGGAAGGCACCAAAAATACAGAGCAGCCGGACAAAGCCCTCACGCAGTAGAGCTGCCCGGCCGGGTGTCCTCTCCGGCGGCCGGTGCCACCGTCATCCCTTCCTCTAGGGAGCTGTGAGCCCAAAACACCTTCTTTTTCCRGCAGCCGGGGTGAAGGCAGCCCCGAGGCTGGTCCCTGTCGCCGCCTCCAGGCTCGGCTCGGCGCGGGCAGCGGAGCACTGGGTTGACCGGCGGGTGACTTGGCTGAGCACACGTGAAGCTGTTCACACGCGTCAGGACGTGCCGCAGAAGGGAGGCAGCTCTCTCCGGCAGAGGGGGAGCTCACAACGGTGGGATACGCTCCCTGGTTCAGCGGGGTTTGGGGCGGAAACGGCCTAGGCACGTGCAGCTATTGCACGGACCATAACAAGGAGGCTGCAGAAGCAAAGGAACCGGCCAAGCACCAGCTCCGTGGGGAGATCTTTGAGCCAGGGTCACCTCCTTTCCCAGAACTGCGCCTGGTCCCCGTGGCGTCCCAAAGCACCTGGGACATGTGCTCTGGCTCTCAGACACGTAAAGGTCTCACCGAGCGGCTTGTACAGTCACTCATGGTTCGGGGCGTCTCCCGGCCACAGAGGAGAGCTCTCAACGACGTTTCACCAGCGCCTGGAGCAGACCCCTGCAAGGCTGCTCTTCCCGGGGCCCTGGGAAGAGCCCTGCTCCTCTCCACAGGCACCAGACGGGCTGTCAGGAGCGTGGGTTTATGGACGGGTTCGGCTTTTCCTCGCTGCGGCTTGGCAGTTACTAGAACAAGAGGTTTAATAAAGCAGAAGTGATTCCAGCGGATTGTCCGATATCCAGCATCCCTCTCCTGGCAACCTCTCCTACTGTTCCTTGTGCAGCGCAAACAGGAGTTTATTTTGCTCTCCACAAAGGCAATAAAATGCACCTATTTACCAGTTCTTTGGCCTTCTGGGACACCAGGGCACTCAAGAACAGAGGGCCGGGGAAAAACAAGCCGGGATGCACATACGCACACAAGCGTCCTGCAACGCTGGAGAAGCCTAGCGAGGCTCCGAGCCTCGGCCCGGCGCAGGAGCCGGAGCCCACGATCCCGCGCGGCGAGGAGCTGCGCCCAGCCCGCCTGAACGCCGCCCGCTCCGCCACATCCTGCGCCGCGGCGGCGGCATCGCGCGCGGCGGTCGGCCAAACAGCTGCAGCGTCGACGTGAGGAAAGGAGGTTTGCGATGGGAGGAGAAAAAACAACAAACCCGCATGTGCCTGGCTGACAGCGCRACGGCCGCGACGCAGAGCTGTTTGCTTTCGGCTTCCAGGCTCTCCCGTTCGCGGCAGCCTYGCGCTCACCTGTGTCGAGAGACGCCTGGTACAGAGGGTGCCTGGTCACCCCTGACTCACTGCTGGGGAAAACGGAGCCTATCCAGAGCCACTGCGCAGAACGTACCGCTCCTCCCGCTTTGATCTACCTCCAGCCCGGGCTCCTTCATACTATTCGACACCAATTTAACTTACTGGAATTACTGTGAAACGGGCGCCATGCAGCCAACTCTGGGCTTCTTTTTACCTGTTACAGCAACACCGAGGAGCCCTGCCGGGCAGATGCTGCGTGCACACAGCGCGACAGAAGCACGCGTCCTTARAGCGGGCCAGGAGGGACCCCGCTCCCAACCCGCGCACCAAGGACCAACGTCTCCTGGTTTAAGCAGCTGTCCAAGATGCGCTGCAAGAAGTCTCCTTCTCACAGGTATTTCAGAGCTGCAAGTACCTCAACAGACCTGATTTCTACGCACTTGACATGACACGCAGCTCTAAGACACAGCTCCCATGAAATGGGCCAAAGCACAAGCGCCAAGTAGCACAAAAATGGGCACCGAGTCCCCTTAATTGGAAATTTGCAGGCAGTTCAGTGCTAAAACTTAGAATTCTTTCCACGCTAGAAGCATACACTGAAGGAAAAAAACAAGCAGCACTGGGTAGATTTGCCTTTTAACTCCTTGGAGAAATAAAAGTTGCATTAACAACTTTAACACACCGTGACTGATGGCTTACCTGAGCATCACCAAAGCAATGACATTCAACATGATCGTTAATGACAGCTTCAAAGGAGAACGGGGTGGGGTAGCCCCTCTCCCCATCACGAAGCAGAATTCAATCATCACGACTAGGTTTGGGAGACAAAGACATCGCTGAAAGCAATGTGCCCCTGCTCAAATCCATCCCACCGCCGCACCAGCCGAAGGGATGCGCYGAGCAAGTGTCCTCGAGGGCTCATTAACTGCTGCAGAAGGAAGGGCAGGGAGAGCCAGGCCCTGGTTATCACTTATGCCCTCTTCAACCAAGCTAAGGGGTTTAAAGCGAAAGCCTGGAGTTGGATACGACCGGCTCTGCAGCTGTTATTACCACCTTTCTGCAGGTACAGCTCTGCAGAAGACCTTGCACACACATGGCACAAATCTGCGTCCATCAGCGATTTAAACCAGCGTTCTGGAGCCTGGACAGCAGCGACCAGGGTTTGAGCATTCGTTCCTCCCTAGAGCTCCACGCGAGGGCTGACCTCCAGCAGGAGCACGGGGCAGGAGAGCACAAACATCTTAAATCACCRCAGGAATCACCAGGACGCGTGTCGGTGGGAGCGAAGCGGAGGACGAAGGCCGGCGCAGGAACTTGCGAGCCGCCCGGCTCCCGGTCCCACATCTGCTCCATCGCRCTGCCCACGTCATTAAGGGAAACCTCCATCTGCAGAGCAGAGACTTTGCCAAGCGGATTTCAGGACTGCGTGTGGCCACGTGCAAGAGGCTGGGAGATTCAACAGCAAATCTCAAGTGAGGATAAAGCATCTCCATGCTGCAACTAAGAGGTCATGGGTTTCAATCCAGGACTGAGAGAGAACATTGGATCCCAGGGAAAAAAGAAAAACAAACAAACAAGCAACAACACTTGATGCTGGATGTAAACCCTTTCTTTACGCAGAACACGTGGCAGCGCCCAACACTAAAAGCAACAGAAACGAAGGTGTGCCAGGCTTTGCAACCAGCTCTCAAAGTTGCCTTGGTACCTAATGGACAGGACGGATCAACTCTCCTCGCGGCAAGCCTGTCCCTGCTCCCTGCAGACCTTGGCTGGGACGGCACAGCACAGCCCGCTCAGAGAAATAAAACCAAGGAGATGTCCTGTCTGCAGCTCCAGCGAGAAGCGAGCAACCCTACAGTCACAACTGCACCATCAGCAAGGCTCAAGCACAGAGCAGGACCGTCCACAGCGGCAGGACGGAGCCGATGCGACGGGTCCATGCCGAGGCCAGGGCAAGGCTCGAATCTGCGAGCAGAGACAAAGCGCGACGAGGTGCAGCCACCACATCTGCTCTCTGCAGTGACCCCCACGTTTCAACACGGTCCATTGTGCGTTTGGTGCTGAAAAGGCAAATTTTAAATGCCGCAAACGTCCAGGGATTTCTGGCTGCAGAAGAGAGGGGCCACACACTCCGGCAGGACGCTGTTTACCAGCGGAGAACCCTCAATCCAATTGCCTGCGCAAACAACTTGGTGCTAAACACCCAGGGTGTTATTTTAGAAAGGGGAAGTGTGGCCTAGATAAAGCACCACACAAGGAGAACCAGAGCTCCCGTTAGTCTCGGATCTGCCATCCCTCCGCGCTCCCAAGACGGAGGGCGACGGCTGTACGGCCTGGGAACAGACTTCCAGCTTTGCAGCGCAAGTCCCAGCCCTGTCTATGCCTGAGCTTCCCATCTTCAAGGGGAAAATCCTGCCCTCCCAAACGAGGATGCTGTTATATTCGCATTGCTCAAGACACGCAGACAAAAGCTGCCTTACAGGTGCCAGTTAATGCTCTGTGCTGCCCACTGCATCGAGGACGCACATCCAAGTCCAGCCGAACGTATTCCCAGCCACCCATGCAGGCCACCGAGCAGTCGATTAAAAACATCTAACCCAGGTAAACACGGCCAGGAAGTGACACACGCTGCAACAGCCTGCCTAACCTTCATTACCGATGTGCAAAATACCCAGCCCGGGACAAGTCACAAGATGTGTCATTTCTTACTGGCCACATTACAGGGCCAGTGCGTTTCCAAGCCAGCTTTTCAGGAACTTAAATACTGCCTGCCTCTTTCAACACTGATGCCTATCAGATGAACACGCTCCCATCGCGCCCGAGTAGGCTGAGCTGGTGGCACGCGGAGGCCGCTGTAGGCTGAGCCTTTGAATTAAGCATCAGAGTGAGGCAAATATGTTGTTTCCAGCAAGCTCCAAGCATCATTCTTTACCTCTAAATCTGAACATTCCCAGACGTGCAGATTCACAGCCCAGGTTTGGGATTTTCCCAACAACTGGGAGACTCAAGGGCTGGGCGCTGGGACCTGGAGCTTTCCGGCCGTGCCAGAGTTGGAGATTTCACAGGCTGCCGCGAGGACGCAGAAGATCCCTACCTGATCTCCCCCGTGCACACTTCGGGCACGCGACRCAGCCCCCAAACGAGAAAGAATCAGGGCTTCTCTCGCCTCCTCTCAACACCAGAGGCGAGGCGAGGCGCCGAGTCGGACGGCAGATGCGTCCCCGCCAGCTCCGCCGGGGCAGGGGCCGAACATTAGAGCCGACGAACCAAGGGCTGATTGGTGCCGACAGCTCCTGCGCTCCAGCATTTGCCGCGGGTCACGGTCTCGGCCAGAGCACGGCGCAGCGTAACCGCGGCCCCCAGCGAGCGGTGCCACCTCTGTCCTGCACCCTCCCACCGCCTCAAACACGCGGCTCTACGGGAAAAATATCGCATCCCTGCCACCAACCCCCAGCTGAGACGCGAAGCGGCCGCAGCACTGCGTTGAAAAGGGAAGGGCAGAACAGGGACCAAAGCGCTTGCAGGAGGATCACACAGCTAAACCCGCTATTTCGGATCTGCTGGAGTTACCGCGAGCCCCTGCGCACTTGTCTAAAGCTTATTTCTCGATCGCGTCGAGGGCAGGAGGGACAGAGGCCTTGTCCCACCGCAGCGCTGGGGCAGCTGTCCCGCCGATAGATGACCGCAGGCAGCGCTCGTGCCCCACGAGCRGGTGCCGTTGTCCGCATCCCTTCGGAAAGGCAACGCTTGGCAAATCAGTGCCAATGACCCGGGTGCTCGGCTGGACCATGCAGCGTGCACGGCGCTTTGCAGAATGCCGGGACGCTCCGACCCGCCACGGCAGAGAGCAGCGGGTACCTCGAAGAGATCCAGCAGCCRACACCACATGGTTTACATGAGGCATCTACTTTCCTATTCATTCCTTGGTCTTCAAATTCTCCCGAATCGTCCCCATGGCAAAGCCTCGTGGTGTGCTTTGGCCTTAAACCAACCACGATTTCCTCCGCACTGCACCAGGAGTGCATGTTTCTCTGAGAAACGCAGAGATTCGACCTTGAATGCATTCTCTGCCCCAAATGCAGAAGAAACTGTTTCATTTATATTTTACAGTTATTTTTCCCCTGTTAAACTCTTTGTCCAATTTTAGTTTCTCATACAGTACCCAAGCGATGGGCTATTAAATGCAATAATCACTGTGCACTTGCTAAAGGGCCTCAGGGAGCTGGACAGAGCCAGCCAGYCACACACACCCCGCAAGGGGTTCGTACCTCCTTGTAAAATGAGAAAATAAAGATGCTTGATGCAGGGTTACGTGACAAGCTCGCGACAGAGAGAAAAAACAGATGAGACGCCCCGGTTTCCTCTCGCCAGGGCTCATTGCCAGACCTGCTCCCCGCAGCACAGAGCGGATCCAGGTATCCTGTCTGTGCCCTCTTTCGACCGACTACACATCCCAGACAGCCAATATATTGGCCCGAAATRCAAAGGAGGGCCAAGAGAGAAGCACCTGCAGAATTTCCACAAAGCAGCAGTACGTACCCAATACTGCTTTTTTTACCTCTATTGCTGTGGAAAACTGCAAATCCCATCCAGGTCTCCGCAGGCCACTGTGACTGTCCTTTCTGCGCTTGAAAAGCTCTGGTTACACACTCAGCTTGCTACTATAACTGCCCTGCTTGAATTAAAAGTAAAGGCCCCCAATTGCTTCTAACTGACCCTTGATTATATTTTTATGCAGTTACTGCATCTGGCCAAGCTGAGGCTCTTGAACCCAGAGACGCGGCTTGTGGTATGAGGCTGGCCGTGAGCTCCTCCAAGACGGATTCGAAGCTCGTACCAAGAATATTCAGCGCCTAAAGAGAAGAGGCCTCCCTCAACGGCTCTAATACAATATGAAAAGCACTGCTGATTTAAAAAACAAGCAAACAAACAAACAAACTGTCACTGTTTTCTTATATTTTAAAGGTAATTATGATAGTGAAAGAATCATGGTTCAGGAATTTCCAACAGCATGAAGTGCAAAACTTCACTGTTTACTCTGCCTCTCGTCTCCTAAAACCCAGGAAAGTCCCATTTCAGTACCCTCGCCGTCCCCACGAGCGCCCGATGAGCTGCGATTCCCGATACAACCCTGCTGACGGGACTGGACGCACCTGCTGCCCCCAGCAGAAACGGGAAGCCGGAACAAGCGGAGGCCGTCGAATGCCCGCTCATACATCCGAACCCACTTGCAAGCCAGCACATAAGTGTGTTTTCAAAGCCCTGACCATTATACTTAGCTATTTTTAGCAAGGGCCACAGTTTATTACATGGCTTTGCTCCACTGACACAAAACCATATTTGCAATCGAGGGATTCTGATCACAAGATAGAAGCCACAAGAGTGGTTTCCAGGCATACACCAGAGCACAGAGATAAAAATACAGAACTTGTGCAGTTTGGGCGCGTTTAAGTGTTTAACAACACTTTACACCAACTGAAAACAAAGCCAAAGACTAGCTTTAGAGATTTGCATCTCTAACTGCCACAGCGCATCCTGTCCTATGGATGAATGACGAGGAGCAAACGCTTTCAAAGAAGCTTTGAGCAACAGAAAGGACACTTCTAGTGTAGTCTGGCCCCTTGATGCTTTTGGAGAAGTGCAGCACCCCCCTGGAAACGGCACCGTCCTAGCCCTGTCCTCGAGGAGCAAAGCACAGAGCAATTGGAGAAACAGCCGCACCGTGCACATCTTCCTCCCGTGGTGCAAAAGGAAAGGCAAAGGCGGTTTTACGGCAGGGCGAGGGGGGTCAGGCACCCGCCGGACCCTGCTCTGGGAGCACTGTTGCTCCAGGCAGCAGCTGTTACCATATTTAAACGGAGGCAAAACCCTCACGGGTTCCTGCTCCGGGACTGCCTAGAGGGAAGCAGCCTGGGGCGCAGCCCTCGGCACCCTGGGGACGGGACGGTGCCTCCTGCCAGAGGAAGCGGTACCAGCACCGGGAAGAGGAGGGTCGGACGGCACCGCTCCTCCCCGGATGGGGAGGGAGTCTGACGCCCCGGTGCAGCCCCCCAGCCGCAGC
>NW_020447485.1:49718-59706 GCF_003343035.1 Apteryx rowi | reverse complement strand
CCCCGCGGGAGCCGCGGGTGGTGCGGTCCCCGCGGCGCCCCTCGGGAGCCGAGCGGGCCCACTCCGCAGCGCGGGGAAGCTCCGCCCCCACACCCCTCCCGGGGGGCGCGGGTGGTGCGGTCCCCGCGGCGCCCAGCGGGAGGCGGGCGGGTCCATTGCGCGCGGCGGGGGGGAAAGCGGTGCCGGCTCCTCACCTGTCATGGACGCCGCAGGCCCGGTCGGCTGCCGTCGCTCATCCCGGTCGCGGCGGGGCCCCCCGCTCCGCCTTATCAGGCCCGACGGCGCCCGCGCTCCCGGAAACCCCGCCCCCTCCGGGCCCACGCACGCAGGAAGCGGAGACGGGCGGGGGGGGGCGAGGGGGACGCAGAGGGAAGGACCCCACTCGCCTCCCCGGGGCCGCACTGCGCACGCGCAGCGCGGCGACGCTGACTGCGCACGCGCCCCCTCCGGCGGCCGTGAGCAGCGCGCCTGCGCCGGGGAGGGCTGCGCGTGGCCTTATGGCGCCTGCGCCGAGGAGAGCGGCGCGTGGCCCCAGCGCGCCTGCGCCGCTCGCCATTGAGTCGACCACGTCCGCACACAGGGCGGCAGAGGCCCCGCCCACTTCCGCCGCGCCTCGTTTGCATACGCTTGCATATATTTGCATAACGCCCATCGCACAAATCCGGCCGTGCCCGACCGAGGAGGGAGGGGAGCAGAGGAGAAGCCCTCGAGGGCCCCCCCCAAGGGCCCCGACCCCCGCTGGCTCCCACAACCGCGGACCCAGGCGTCCTGGCATGCAGCGAGCTGCRGCGGCCTCAGCTCCCGGTGACTAACGCGCTGATCCGCCGTCCCGGTGATGCACCGGCCCTTCCCCTCCAGCAGCAGTCCCAGGGATGGCATAGAGAGCGATGGGTCCTGGAGTAAGAGACGCCARGTGGGTTCCTGGACAGAGAGGCGTTAAAGCACCAGGAGGGATGAGCCCAGAGAAGCGTTTTTACGTTTTATTGCAAAAGCACTCTGAGTCCATGTGCCGGGAGAACAGTACACAAACCTCTGCCACCTCCCCACCGCCAGTTACAAAATTCCGCTTGTGTGCAAATTTCATTCTCTTTCTTAAAGAAAAAAAAAATTCTTTAGGAATCTGAAGGACTAAAGAACACTCACCCCCCCTTCCCTCTAGAATCAAAGAAAACCTTCAAAAATATATCACCCCAAGCTTCCTATTGTCATTTGAGGGCAAGTCATCCTTTCACAGGATCCCCTTCCCCTCATCCCACCCACTGAGGAACAGCTGATAAAACGCTAGACAAAATCATTTTTCTTAGGTTTTTCTTCCTCTAACCAACACACATTCAAACACTCGTGAATTAACAAATATTAAAACCTAGGAACCGTGTAATAAAATACCTTTAACAATGGTGTTCTACAAAGAAGGTCGACACACTTCAAACAGAAATGCCCAAACAGGCAGTCATATGAAACCGGGTTATAAAATCAGAAAAGCAAAAGGTGATGCAATAAACCCACAGCAAACAAAAACAAACAAGAATTAGCAACCTACTTAAGAGGCTTACGCTCAAAGACGTTAAACCTCATTTTTTGTCTTAATAAATATGCTGATAAAATAAGAAAAGTCGGGAACATAACCAGTGTTTTTTCTGCAGTAAAAAGCGAGACCTTAAACCGCACAGTTGCGGCCCAGGCTCATGCAGCCTTGGCAGAGCCGACTGCCCCCAGGGTCTGCCCACAATGCAGCCACCCTCATCTTTATTACGGAGAAACCTGGCAAAGGTGACCGAGAACTGCTCGTGCTGGGCCCCCTTCTGCAGAGAGGCTTTGTACCTGAGCATCTCAGAGAGATCTAAAAAGGAGAAAAAAAGAGGCATATCCCGAGCCCACAGGCTGCACAGGGCCAGCGTTCAAGCCTGGTGCTGAACCGCACTTACAAGTCACTGAACAGGACCCTAGCCGAGACCTCCGCGCCATGAAATCATCAGCTCAGCGGGCTTTAGTTCTTGTTTTTATTTTCCCTGCGTGGGCGGAGGAAAGTCCCTCTTGCAAAGAGGACGCCAGCAGCCGAGCACACTGACTGCTCTGCGGCTCTCGAGGGCGTCCTCCACGCACAGCGCTCCCCGCGCTGCCAGTCCCGTCCCCCTCGCACGATGACACCCACAGACTAGGGAAAACAAGCCTTCTGGAGAGGAAAAAAAAAAAGGGGCATTCAGAACAGGAGTGGAAGAAGCTCCGGCTGAATGCAGAAACGACGCTGCCAGCACAGCCGGGCGCACGCGGCCCCTCGGCGCCCTTGGCTGGTGCTCTGCCTGGTGGCTGGCCCCGCGGAGGTTTCGTGGGCGCGCGCAGCACACACGGTGCGCATATCATCACACCACGGAGGACCTCAGCCTATTCTCCTAGCRATGGTTTGCAATACAAGCAGAGCGCTTTTCAGGGAAGTTATGCCTTTTGCTGTAAGAAACTCCATTTTCCTCAGACCTGGCCCCTGCAGGACACAATAGTTCCCACTGCTCTCAGTAGAAAGCTAATGTTGGAGAGCATTGCGTTACTTTAAACATCTAGAGAAAGGCTCCTGGAAGACCACACAGATTGCTCCTTTCCTCTTCCATCCACCAAACAGTATTTCTGGAACTGGCCATAAACCCAGGCAGCCAGGATATGCAGTTTTTAGTACATGCCTGGTAGACCTGGGAACTGCCCAGAGGTGAGGATCAGTGTTGCTGCAGCTGTATTTCCATACAACAAACTCGAGGGAAACAATTTTGGTAACAGTTGTAAATCCAAGGGTGCTGATTTTAGGTTTCGAAGTGGGAAGAGGCCRGTGAGATCAAGCCAGTGCAGGTGCTAGAAACGCGAGCACGGAAGTATGGGTAGCAGCAGTGAAGAAACCTAATGCGTCTCTTAGATTGAATTTTGAACAMTCAAACAAGTGCCTGAGCAGTTTTCTGAAGCCTTTGTATTTTGGTTTTAGAGGCTGCTCTGAAACCCTCAAAATCAAGAGTCCCAGCACCAGGCCCCAACTCCGTAATATCTCTTTACGGAGTCCTCCAGGTCCTACTTCCTAGATACAGAAAAAACCTGCAGAGGAGAAAAACAAAAAACAGAAAGATAGAAAAAAAAAAATGCTTTCAGTGAACCGGTGAGGGTATGAGACCGACAGCCCTGGAGTTTGCAACCCTCTGCTCATCCAGAGGGCCCGAGCTGCCAKGCTGTGCCCTGACTTGGCCTCGCACCCGCTGCTGGCACAGAGGATCAAAGAGAACCGTTAGCCTGGTGGGGAGGGGTTGGTGCTGGCAGAGAACATCTGGCAGACACGAGAACCCCAGCTCATTGCACACAGAGGCAGCCAAATTTGCAGGAAGGTTTTTTTCTTCCTTTGCATTTAATGGTAAGGGATTAGCCAGGATCAGAAAAAAACTGGGACGAGAAGCCCTGACCTCTGCTACAAAGGAGAAAAATGGGGGTAACAGCAGACATCCATCAGGAGGGCACTGGATGCGCGTGGAGTGGTAACAACACRTAAAAACCAGAGTGGTTCAAGCACTAGCCACTGGAGAGAGGAGCCTGCAATACCCTGTCCACGTGTCAGTCTGCCTTCTTTCCCAGTCTTTTAAAGACGCTAACAGTCCCTGTATTGTCCATCTGAGCGCTAGGGGTTTCGCTGGTGCTGCTTACCTTCGCGCTCCCCCAAGTCCTCTTTATAGTGACCCTGAACTCAGGCTCCGTTTTACTCTTCGTGCTGGTGATGCTGCTGTCCTGGGCCTCAGCTGGCAAAGAGGCCTTGCCCAGTCTCTGGATGACGCTGACTTTGGATGCTGCYGGCTCCAGCTTGCGTTCCTTTGCTGCTAGGCGGATACTGGTGGCACTCCTGTTGCCAAGCCGCCGGATGGCAGTGGCAGCTGGTTTGGCCTCTGAGCTAGTGGCTTTTGCTTTGATGGTCACTACCGGCTTGGCACTTTCCTTGTGTGTGGGCTTGGAGAGCTTCTTCAGGACACCAGCATACTGCAGGACGGAGCAGTCGTCGTCACTCTCCAGCGCTTTGTCCCCATCCACCTCCAGCGTGTCACCCAGTCGGCTGAACACCCCTGTGGGCTGGGAAGCAACAAAGGGATCGTCAGTGTCACTGGAAAACAGGGCAAAAAGAAAGGTGGGAGCGGAGGACTGGGGTTTGCCAAGGGAGCGGGCAGACGTGGGAGCAGGACACGAACACCCACGGTCCTTCTCGCAGCTTTGTCATTTTTGGGGCGTTTGAATTATCTCCCGCTTCCCTTTGCTCCCCACTTCCCCTGCAGTAAAAAGGGAATAAGGAACCTAACATCACCTGCAAAGTGTTTTGAGACCTGCTGAGGAAAACTGCTGCCCGAGTAACAGGGATTACTCCTGTATTACAAATATCTGTGGCCTTTAAAATAATGTTTCCTCACACTTTTATTTAGGGGCTGACTCTGCAAGCTGTAGCAAAGTACACCTCAAAACTTCCTTGCTGAGCTTTTTGCCTCCAGAAAAGGAAACAATATRTCATATCCCATATTAAAGGGATCAGAACAGAAGCACAGACAGGGAAATGATTTGCTGAAGTCGCCCAGGGGTCAGGAGCCACCAATGGAACTCAAGCTTCCTCCACCCCAGACCAGCGCTTTCCCACAGCACCTCCCCACCGTTTTCAGTTTTCTCTAGTTTGAGGTGATTTTTCTGTGAGAAGTCCTAGGTTCTCAGTACCCAAGACTCCATTCCTCTTCCTTCAAACAGGCAAAACAAAGGCAACCCCAGGGCAATCTTCCCAAACACCTATACCTAGCACCGCTCTCTGCCCCACCAGGCCGGCCCTTCTAATTCATCAGCCAGTTCAATGCCCTCTGGTCAAATCAGTGAACAAATGACAATAATTATATCCATTAACTCAGCAATTTGAACATCAGCAACTGCAGCGCAGGTCCAGTCTATTTAGTGAGGCCACTATACTGGCAGTCTGATTTTCTGCACGCGAGCCTGAGGCACAGAGGTTTTTTTGCTGGGCTCACAAGACCATTGGGTCTGGCTGATAAGGACCTTCAGCTTTCAGCAGCGAGTATGAGACTGCCAACCCCGAACAAGTCTAGGGAAGGGGACCCTCACATTCGAATCTCACGACATTGGGATAAGGGAGCTCTGCAAATACAGCACGGCTATGGAGAATGATGGCACGGCCCTTATCCAGCACTCAGCACCCCAAACGTGGGACACAGACAGCTGTGACACGAAGCTTCGTGCCGTGTCATGAGGCTGTGCGATGTCTCCCTTCCAGCCTAGTCCCAGCAGCTTCAGTGGGGTGAGCAGCACGGCAGCGCACGTGCCCACCAAGCCACTGGCAACGGCCGAGTCGCAGCTGAAGGCAGAAAGAGCACTTCGCTCACCTTGCCTCCCGTAGTCGTGTCGGCTTTTGTCTCAGCTCCCAGACGATCAAACACAGATGTCCTCTGGAGACCTATCGTTTTCAAGAAAGCAATGTCTTTGAGACTTCCCTAGAAAAGGGAGCTAGAGGAGGTTGTACAAAAGCTATGCAGCATAACGTGGCCAATATCAGGGGCTTGCGGGACCATACTGAAAAGGCACAATCAGGGCACCCAGCAAAACTGAACAATAGCCATTGTAATGTTGAATAAGTCTCCAACGGAGGGCTAATGCTGTTCCTCCCACCCAAACCTGGCTATCTGTCCTTGTCTCTTTTTCATAAATAACCCTTAAATAGAGGTGACTGCAACTTTTATTGGTCATAGTGACTTAATACATGTTCAAAATAATACAACTTCTACTCAACAACTATCTGGATTCAAAAATCCCAATGCAATTGAGCTTCAGTGCCTAGTTTGTAATGCTAGGCTAGGTCATGGAGTCAGAGAGCAGGTGAGGTGAGGGAAGTATGGCTCATCCTGTCTTTTCTAGTGACAGTCAGAACTGTGAGTTTCTGGAATAGCCTTCCAGAAGAGACAACGAGATCAGGAACACCCACTGGGTAACTGGTTTTGGAAGAGCTCAGCACACTACAAACACWTTGCTGGTACCTTTGGCCGCCTGCTGCTCCAGGATTTTCTTAGTCCTAGGAGTGGTGCCCTTTGGCATGTTGATGATGTACTTCCCCTCCATTTCTGCTGTGACTCGGCGACGCTTCACTGGGACCGTTGGACTCTCGTCCACTGCATCACGCAAACCTCAAAGGCCAAAGACAGACAGAGCTGACACCAACTACTACTAGCTTTGAGCTGGCAATTCTCATCACTCCAAGAATTACATGCGAGAAGGGCTTTACACTGCCGAGGGGGCAGCACTAGGGCGCTACCCTGGGCTTGAGAAAACTCTGCTACCAACTGCTCTGATGCCAACAGATACCCTGAAGCACTGGGGCTCTTCAGGCTCCCCACTTTGCCTCGAACTACTTATGAATGCAAACAAGAGAACAGGAATCAGATCATGACAACGCAGCTAGATCCAAGCCGAAAGGCAGCAGCTATTAAATGCTCACAGCAGAATTTCAATTCAGAATAAAAGGAAAAAGCAAGAGCTGCCCCACGCAGCACGGCAAATGTTTCCCACCATTTCTGATGGGAAACATTCCCATCCATACCTGCTTTTGTATTTTTTGCAGCAAGTTTGTTGGATACAGTGACAGAGATTTTGGATGTGCTGGTATCAGGCCTTCGGACAGGGGTAGCAGGTGGTGAGTCTCTGCTCAAGCTGTTAGCAATCATACGGGTAGCAGCTGAAGGGCAAGGACAGTGAGTTGAGGAAGATCAGGATGTACCAGGCCCACAGATATATTAACAGCAGGGCTCTTGTTCTTCCTACCGGCGTCTTAAACCTACGGTGGCTACGGTCAGTGCAACAAGGAGAGAGCATCCATCTGTCAGGTAAATAAACGAATCAGCTCTTCCCTGAGCAATGCTCTGATCCCATGGAAGGCAGCCATCAATTATACGGAGCCATGTGTAAAATAACTCATCTAGCTTGTATTTATCGGGCAATGGATTTCACTCCCCAGAAATCCTCCGCGACCTCCGGCCAGCCCGCACTCACCGCTGTTGGCGTTCCGGCGCAGATCAGCCTGCACACTCGGTGGGCTGGGGCATATCGATTCAGTAGCTGCCTTGCACATCTCCTACAGAAAACAACACAGATTTCTCCTGAAGCAGGAGAAAGCAAGGATCCTTGTTGCAGCTGGCAGTGTGCAGGCAAAACTCTGAAGCAAGGTAAGTTGGGTAGGCTCAGTTAAGAGCCACTGTGGCTGCTGATCAGGACGGTTCTCCACTGCACTGCACCACGAGGCTATGATACCATCTCCACACTTACAGCAAACATCCCGCCATCAGTCTGTCCACCAAAAAGGCAATTTTAACTTATTTTCTGGCCCACAAGCAATCCGTACTCTCTAGCACACTCCAGAGCTACACCCCCTTCTCCCTCCCAGGAAGGGAGCGGCACTACCCAAACAAATACAAGTGATTCACAGGCCAGTGCTGCCTGAGAGAGCACAGTACCTGTCTGTAAACGACTTTGGCGTGTTTGAGGATAGCAATGATGTCCCCCACTATCGTAATGCCCAGCTCGTTCATGATCTCTTTGTTCAGGTCCATCAGCATGTTCTTCTGGATTCTGCAGAGAAGAAATAACGTAGCAAGTGGCTCAGCAGCAGGGGACAATTCCCTGCACATACTCTAATTCCTTACATTATAGGAGCTCAAATTAATTGAGCCTCGAGCAAGCTGTAGGATCATATCCCCAGCCTGGGACAGAACGCAGTAGCTGTTACAGAAAGAAACAGTGCTGATAATGAAAAAGAAACTTGGACCAGATTCATAATTGACCTAACTAATTAAGCAGACTGGAAAGAGGCCAGGATGCTTGGGTTAACCCTCTCCCTCCCCTCATCATGGGATCCATAATAGCCAAAAAGCCCAGGAATTTGAGTGCTGGAACTCATAACTAGAAGTACTCTGTGTCACCTCGCTGCCTGATCGGTGAATGCTGCCAAGGGCCTGGCGAGGGCATCCCGCAGCTTCCCAGTGGGAAGCTGTCACCGAAAAGAGGCTGTCACCTACACAAGGCTGCAGGATCAGGGCCTGGATCCCTACAGACCAGTTTAAATTAGTGCAGCAARAGGCAGAGCGAGCCTCTGTGCTGGCAGGCTCGTCTCCCCCGCCACAGAGGAACCTCCTGCTCTGCAGAGGGACATGCGGCGCCTCAGTTCACTCCGGCGAGAACATCCTGTTATTTACTATTCCCAAAGCAACGAGAAAGTGTTGCCTGTTCACAATCTCACCTGTTATCTACAAACATAACTGCATAGTTGACGGCAGGGCCTGGAGGAATCCCAGCTTCCTTGAAAAACTGAATCCATTCTGATGTAGCTGAAAAATGCAACAGACAGAGAAAAAAAATCAGAGGATGTCAACAGCAGCCTGCCGCAAAGCCCTCTGAACGGGCACAGGTTTGGCACGGGCCGGCCGCCCTGCACAAACCCTTCCTGCCCACGGGTACAGGTGGGCAGGGCTGTTTTCTCAGCAGCCTGGAACACAGGCAGGAGAAAAACCTACACCAGAGCAGCACTGGATTTCTGGCTGGTGAGGCCAGACTGCAGCACCAGCAGTGCGTGAGAGCGGAAAGAAATTCAAAGTCAAAGCACAAACTCTGTACGACCCAGCCCAGCTTTCAGGAGACCCACAGCAGACCCTGAGCACGTGGCAGTCCTGCGATGCAGTCACAGCTTTATTTGTGGATTTTCCAGGCTTTGGGAGTTTCAGTTATGCTCATCATATCTCTCTGGTATCCTTTTTTTGTGGTTTGGCACACACACTCCCAGAAGCTCATTCCAAACATTTGCAGCTGCTGTCACACATCTACAACAAGGCTGATTAACCTGATCGCTCAGGCACCAGGAGCAAAATTGATCACAGGGGGGAAAAAGATCATCTTACAGACAAAAATTTGCTCTTTGAGTGTCTTTACACCATAGTTATCATTTTACTAGGACTTCCACTCACATGGAAAAGGGGTGGGGCAGTGCCACATTCACAGAGATTAAAATATCACCCCTTCACACTTACCCATAGTAACTGACACCATTATGGAAAATCCAGAAGGACCCGCACAAGGGTCTAGGTCTCACTTCCGAAAAAAGCCTGCAATGAAGTAACACGTTATAAAGGCAACTGCGCTCTAGCAGTGACGTCGGCAAAATGCCAGTCCTGGGCTTCATGCAACAAGAATAGCCCGTCGGAAAGTCTCAGGACCTCGCGGCACAACCCCTCTGACGCAGTAACGGACWACCGTCAGTCACCGCTCTCCTGCACCCCTCCACATTCGATCGCTGCTGTTCACGGAGGGCTACGGCTCCTCCAAAGAGAAACAACCGCAGCCTCGTGGAGACCCTGATTTGTGACAGCCCCCTGCCCCCATGGCACAGTCCCTATCACCGACTTGCCCAGATTTCAGCCCCATCCTCACACTCTCCCCAGAGTCGCAGTTCGGCGCAAGCATCTCCCCGGCCGCGTGTGACTGCGCRCCCATGGGACGAACCAGAGGGGACGCGCTGCCTGCAGCAGGCAGCCGGGCCCTGGTAAGGCCAGGCGGTGCCGGGACATTTATCTGGCGGACCAGAGGGTGCCTGCCCGGGGGAAGGGGAGAGCAGCAGCCCTGGGGGCCCTCCCTCGTCTGGAGGCCCCAGGACTAAGAGCCGGGACCGAGACGCAGCGCCCCGGCTCCGCTCGCGGCTCCTCGGACCCTGCAGGCTCCCTCGGAGGCCCCAGTGCTCCATGCAGTCCCGGGGGGCTGCTCTCACCCCCAGCCCCTTCCCTGCTCCATCTCCACGCCAGCCCCTAACCCGCCAGCCCAGCACAACTGCCCCCCTTCCTGACCCACATCCCCTTTTGTCCTCTACTGCCCCCTCCTCCTGCCCCACAACTCTCCCCTCCCCTTACTGCCTCCTCCTCCTGCCCCACAACCCTCCCCTCCCCTTACTGCC
>NW_020447485.1:38959-49407 GCF_003343035.1 Apteryx rowi | reverse complement strand
CCGGGGCAGGCCCAACCGGAAGGACTAGCCACGGAGTGCCGGAAGTGACCTCGCCGGCCAGCCCAGCCCGCCGCCAGCCTCGCGCCGGCGCGGAGGCCCCTCTAGGCGGCCGAGTTGGGGCGGGGGGGTGGGGGTGGAAAGGCAGGGAGAACCATAGAGCGCTGGCGGACCGCGCGCGCCCCCGCTGGCGGCTCCGGAAACAGCCGCTTCCCCCTCCCCCCGAAACAGGGTCCTGAACGTGTCCCTGATCCTAAATATGGCCCTAAACACAGCCGTGGCCTGAAACACAGCCCTAAACAGGGTCCTGGCCCTAAATACAGCCCGAAACAGGGCCCTAAACATGGTCCTAAACATGGTCCTGATCCTAAACACGGCCCTGGCCTGAATCACATCCCTAAACACAGCCCTGATCCTGGCCCTGACCCTAAACACAGTCCTAAACATGGTCCTGAATCTGTCCCTGATCCTAAACATGGCCCTAAACATGTCCCTGACCCTAAACATGACCCTAAACATGTACCTGACCCTAAACATGGCCCTAAACATGGCCCTGGCCTGAAACATGGTGCTAAATGTGGTCCTGACCCTAAACATGGTCCTAAACATAATTCTGACCCTAAATATGGCCCTGATCCTAAACAGGTCCTAAACAGGTCCTAAACATATCCCTGACCCTAAACATGCCCCTGGCCCTAAACACAGCCCAGACCCCCGGCCGGGGAAGGGGGCAGCCCCAGACCAGCGGAGCACGGTCACCCCAGCCCTGGGGCAAACCCCAGCCCGAAACACGACCCCGACCCTCATCCCAAATCCGGCCCTCACTCAGCCCCAGTGCATACGGGAGTGGAAGAGGAAGGGCTGGATTTCGGAGCCCCCCCGGCTCCGGGGGCTGCGGGAGGATCCCGCCCGCACGGCCGCCCCGCATCCCCCCCTCCCCATCCGCATCCCCATGTCCGGACCGCGGCATCGCCGCCGCCGCCGGAAACCAGGCTCCACCTCCGGGAGCAGAAGCAGCCGCCGAGCCTCCTCCCCGGTCCCCAGGGCCGCCGCGGACGCGGGGACCCGGCCAGGGCTCGGCGGGGCCGGTAGGAGCCGGAGCGCCGGAGCCGCCGGCCTCCCCCGGGCAGGCGGCCRCCCCCGCGGGGAGCGACGCCGTGGCGTATCGCCACCCGGGCCCGGCACGGCCGCCCGAGCCCGAGCGGGGAGGGAGCGGGAGGCTGCTCCGGGTGTTTTCCCAGCAAGCTGCAATCGCTGCTGCAAGGAAACTTCCCCTCCCCGCGCTCCCGGAGTCATCAACACTGGCAGGGGCACGTGAGCGCGGTGGCCCCGTGAGTCAGGCGCTTGTGCAACGCATTGCACGCGCGGCGCCGGCCAGGCAGCGTCCGTCCCCCAGGCCGGGCCCGGGAGCCGCGGCGCGGGTGGGCGGACGGACGGACGGGACAAACTCCGAGCGGGAGAGCCGATCCAGCCTCGCGCTCCCCGGCAAGCGGGAGGTCGTACAAGGTCTGCCCAGCCGGTACCGATGCCGATGCCGCGGGATCGATAAGGCACCGCGCCGGCACCGGGGCGTCGCAAGCCCCTGCGCGTCGCTCGCTGGCGCTGCAGGAAAAACCGCGTTTGCTTTTTTCCCAGGCGTGCAGCGCCGGCGCCCCGGGCTCCCCTACACCCTTCAGCAGCGATGAAGCCGTACGTGGCCTACGAGCAGGTACGGCGCAGGTGTCGAGCCCACCTCTCCGTGCCCATTCCCTGCCAGGCCGGGGCGTCCCGCAGCCCCCCCGCCCCGGGCAGACCCCGCTGGGGGGCTGCAGGGAGAAACAGGTGGCAGTTTTGGCCGGGGACTGTTGGCGTCTCGTTGTGGGATTTGCAAACGTCAGGCAAAACCTGCAGCCAGCAGCACCCGGCCGGGAACGGGGTCAGGATCCCGCGGGCCGGCTCGGACCCCCCTGACCCACTCTGTCCCCTCCGCAGCTGGACCCACTGGAGAAGCCAGAGGAGCCGCCGGCGCCCCACCAGCCCAGCCGGTTCGTGCAGAAGGTAAATCCCCTCGAGGCGCCGGGCTGGGAATGGCAGTGCCGCGCGGCAGCCGTGCTTGTCCTAGGCACGCTCCGGTTGCGGGAGCAGTTGTACAACTACCAGTTGCCCCGAGCCGGGGCTGAATTCGCTGCCGGCCGGATTCGGGGCCGTCCTCCTCCTCCTCCCCAGCTGCTCTCCCTGGCGCACCGAGCCTCTCGTGTGATCTTCCCCCTGCAAAGTGGGGTGCAGGCAGCCGGCAGCAGCCGAACATGGAGCCGTCGTCCCCCAGATCCCCCAGTGCAAGAACGAGGGGGTCTCGGCCAGCGGGAGGTGGGTTTAAAGCCAACAAAGGCAATTTTTTTTCTTCCCTGCACGCTGATGCCCCTCTCTCCAGTATTCCCGCTGCGTGTTGCTGGCCGGCATCCTCGTCGCCATCTTCTCCTGCCTGTTCTTCATCCACCTCTTCAATGTGTGGTCGGGTTCAGCCCCTCCGGGAGGCAGAAGCAATGCCCGCGGCGCAGGCGGCCCCTGCAGCGACCCGTGCCGGTGAGCGAGACGAGCGCTGGCTCTTCCGCACTTCCCCGACACCCTCCGTGTCCCAGCCCGCGCTGCTGTGCTGCGCCTGCCCGAGACAAGCCCTGGCGGGGCCCTGCGCCGTGTGCCACAGCTCGGGCGCAGGGCTGCAACCGTTTGCACTGAGCCATGGTTGCATTGAGCTGCCGTTGCATCGAGCTATCATTGCAACGAGCTATCGTTGCATCCAGCTATCGTTACAATGAGCTATCGTTGCATCCAGCTATCATTGCATCCAGCTATCATTGCATCCAGCTATCGTTGCATCGAGCTATCATTGCATTGATCTATTGTTGCATTGAGCTGCTGTCTGTGCTTTCCTCACCAGGATCGTGCTCGTCGAGAGCATCCCTGAGGGGATGACGTACGGCGGTAAAGGGCCCATGAACCCCTCCACATTCGACACGTGGATGAGCCTCACCGGGAGCGCCAAGCACAGCCTGGATATCGCAGCCTTCTACTGGACCATGACCAACGAGGACACGCACACGCAGGAGCCCTCCGCCGCCCAGGTACAGACCGGCGCCGCCTTACGGCGTCCTCTTGGCCGGAGCTGGCCCCAGGGCAGGGCTCGGCCGGCCAAGCTCACGCCAGCGACGCCGCGATTTGCATGACGCCAGCCAGCCCTGCGCCAGCCCAGCCTGCGCAGCCTCCTCTGATATAATTGGTATATCATATGCAAAGGCCCGTGAGCAAGGCAGAAGGCTCGCACCCGGCCCCGGCTCTTCGTGCATGCCCATCTCAAACGGCAGGCCCTGTCTTCGAATGTCCCTGGGGTTTTTAACCACTTCCTCTTTTTTTCTGCTTTCCAACCAGGGCAAGCAAATCCTGGAGGAACTGCTGAAGTTACCCCAGAGCGGCGTCTCCGTGCGAGTCGCAGTCAACACCCCTTCCTCCAAGTCGCCCCTGCACGATCTCCAGGCGCTGGAGCAGAGCGGTGAGCAACAGGGGAGCCGGCACGATGCCGGCACGGGGGGGAAACCCGGGGGCACCCGCAGAGCCGGGGGGACGTGGCCAGCGCGGGAGATCTGTTGTCTGGCCCTGCAGGGGCTGCGGTGCGGGAGGTCGACATGCCCCGGCTCACCAGCGGCGTGCTGCACACCAAGTTCTGGATCGTCGACAGCACCCACCTCTACATCGGCAGCGCCAACATGGACTGGCGGTCCCTGACCCAGGTGAGCGCAAGGGCCCCGATTTAACGTACTGAACCCCGGCTCGGGGAGGATGCTACGGGGCCGGATCATGGCCACGAAACACGTCCAGGAAGCGGAAAAGAGCCCTGCTCCCTGGAGCACCTTTGCCCCTTCCCCGGCCCCGGAGAGAGGAGGGAATTGCTGCGGTGCCGGGACCCTCCTTTGGCAGCACAGACCCGCAGTCACGATTGCTGCTGGATCCCACCGTGGGGTAAAACACCCCCAACAGCGGGCACAGGGTCGGTCGCGCAAACCTGCCTTGTCCGGCGCCGTGACGGAGCCGCGGTCCCGCTCGCGCAGGTGAAGGAGCTGGGCACGGCCGTCTACAACTGCAGCTGCCTGGCCCGGGACCTGAGCAAGATGTTCGAAGCCTACTGGGCKCTGGGTCTTCCCGACGCCTCCATCCCAGTGCCATGGCCAGCCAACTACTCCACCACCTTCAACATGGAGACGCCGCTGGAGCTGAGGCTCAACGAGACAGGAGCTGGTGTCTACTTCTCGGTAAGCCCCTGTGCGCCGGCTCCCTGCGCCGCTCCCTGCCTCCTGCAGCGGTGTTGCAGGGGATTCAGGTACCCGCCGCGGAGCCGGAGCCCCAGCGGGGTGCGTAAACCCTCTGCACCATCCTGCAGAGCGCCCCGCCGGCCCTCTGCGCCCCGGGGCGGACCGAGGACCTCCGCGCCCTCCTCAGCGTCATCGACGCCGCCGAGGAGTTCGTGTACATCGCGGTGATGAGCTACCTGCCCACCATGGAGTTCTCGCACCCCCAGAGGTACGGCTGTGCTCGGCACGGCCCCGGCACAGCCCCGGCCCGGGCTGCTCCCTCAGCACGCCACGCTGCCTGCCCAAACCCCACTGTGACCCTGACCCTAACGCTAACCTGGACCCTGGCCCTCACCGTGAGCATGGCCCTAACCCTCATCCTGACCCTAACACTAACCTGGACCCTAACGCTAACCTGGACCCTCACCCTCACCCTCATCCTGATGCTAACCCTGCCCCTAACTCTAACCTGTCTCTACCCCTAATTCTAACCCGAACCCTGACCCTAAACCTCACCCTGGCTCTAACCTGAACCCTAACCCTGATCATGACCCTAACCCTAATCCTGATGCTGACCCTGAACATGACCCTAACTCTAACCTGAACCCTGACCCTAACCCTGAACATGACCCTAGCCCCAATCCTGATGCTAACCCTGACCCTAACGCTAACCTGCACCCTGACCCTAGCCCTAATCCTGATGCTAACTGTACCCCTAACTCTGAGCCCGACCCTCTGCCTGCAGCAGCTGCCGAGGCCGAGCGCAGCGCCCGCGGGTCGGTGCTCCTGGGCGCCCCGCAGCAGCCCCACGGGCAGGCTCGCTCCCTGCTGCGCCCTGCGCTCCAAACCAGGCCACTCTTCCAAACCCGACGGGCGAAACTGCTCTTTTGGCAGCTGCACGATCCCCCCCCCCCAGCCAGCTGCTCTCCAGCCCCCTGGAGGTAACGGTGGCCCCGGCGGGTGAGGCAGCGCRGTTTCTCTCCCCAGGTTTTGGCCAGTGATTGATAACCACCTGCGGAAAGCCGTCTACGAGCGCAAAGTGCAGGTCCGGCTGCTGGTGGGCTGCTGGCGGCACAGCAAGGCGGCGATGTTCCCCTTCCTGAAGTCCCTGGCCGCCGTCGCCGACAACAAGACGCACTACAGCATGGAGGTGGTGGGTACCGYGCCATGGGCGCCCACGGGGACGGCACGGCACGGCCGCCTCGTTCAGTGCTCCCCTGAGCCGGGGACCGAGCCGGTGGCCTCTGCTCGCCCTGGGCGGGTTGTTCCCGCAGCCGATGGTCTCTTTCCATCCTGCAGAGACTCTTCACCGTGCCGGCGAGCGCAGCCCAGGCCAGGATCCCCTACGCCCGGGTGAACCACAACAAGTACATGGTCACGGAGAAGGTGGCCTACATCGGTGAGTACGGCACCGGCGTGCAGCACTAGCACGCGGCACCCAGCGTGCAGCACGCGTGCATCGGAGATCCCCACCAGCACCGCGCAGCTGCCGGCGCCTCTGCGTCTCGTCCCCCTAAATAAACCTGCTGCTGGTGGCGGTGGCTCTTCCCTCCCGGTTCTCTCCGCAGGGACGTCCAACTGGTCRGGGGACTACTTTGTCCGGACGGCGGGATCGGCCCTCGTCGTGAACGAGTCAGGGGGCCGCGCCGGCGGGACGGCCACCGTCCRGGGGCAGCTGCAGGCGGTGTTCGAGCGGGACTGGAGCTCCCCGTACAGCGCGGACATCGATGACGTGGAGCAGTGGCAGCGCATGTGCAGCTTCCACTAGGCGCCGGTGCCCTGCCGCGGCYGCGGAGAACCGGCGTCGCGCCTGGCCCCCCGCGGCTCAGACGCCCCGTCACGTCCTCGAGCTCCACCAGCGCCGCAGAGGCACCGAGTCCCRGTGGCGTCGGGGATGCAGGATGCTCCACGTCCCTTCCCACTGCCGAGCGGGCGTGAGCTGCTTTTCCTCCATCAAATACATCGTTCCCTCTGTTCTGGGACAAACCTTAATTATCCCCACGCACCGCAAGGGGTTTCCGCAGCTGGGTGCCGGCCACTAGCACGGGTCCACGCGTTATATTCGTTCAGTGAGCGCTGGTTCTGCAGTGTGTGGATGCACAGACTCACAAGGACCCGCCGGGGCGAAGCTCAAAGCTTCGCAGCGGGTGCCAGCGGCAGAGGTGCCGGTCACAGCTCCGCGGGGTCCGGCCGCCCTGTTTTGTGCAGGAAAGCGCCACGTGTCACTCTCCAATTTAGAGCGCTTTCTTTGTGGGTACAGAACAATTTTTCTGGACGTTTGCCAACATAGCTGTTAGTCCATGAGTTAAAATTAAATGGGGAGTCTCGTAAGCCGTGCAGCGTCCGGGTCTGCCGTGCCGCCCCCACGCCGGCTGCGTGCGCCGAGCACACGCCACGCGCTTGTCCCGCCGGAAGGCACCCGGCCCCGCACTCAACACCGTCCCGAGCCGCTCTCCGGCACTGGGAACAGCCCTGAGGGCCCCCACCGCCCCATCCAGCCCTCCCTCGTGCCACGGTCCCGGTTCCCGCCTGGCAAGGAGGCACACGACATGCTGGGCCATTGGCAAACGGTTTATTGGGGGGCACTGGAAAAAGCTGGTGCCCGGAGCAGCCGGCGCACCTTGTCCGTGCGCCCGTGGCCGCGCTCCCCCCTGTCGATGCGGAGTGGGTTGCCCGCCTGGGTGACCCCGGAGCCCAGCTCGGGGCCGCTGAGCAACAGAGGTTGCACGTGGGCGAGGAAGAGGAAGGTCTTTCAAGCACRGAGGCCGGTGCAGGCTCTAATCGCTCGGCTCCCGGGGCGCCTGCCGGCAGGGTCCCCGCAGCGGCTCAGCGCTGGCCGGCCACGTGCTGCAGGTAGCGCGGGTGCCGGCTCTGCGCGTAGTGGAGCCCGCCGTGCCCGGTGGGGCGCTCCGAGCCCCGCTCCCGCAGCCAGTCCTCGGGGCCCAGCCACGCGCCGGCGCCGGGCCGCTGGGGCTCGGGCGCGCGCCACTCGGCCAGAGGTCTCTGCGGGCGAGAAAAGCAGGGGGCGGTGAGCGGCGCGGCGGGGGACGGGGGGACGCCCCACGGCCCCGGGGGTCCAGCGAGGCGGCTGAACGGGGACCCGCAGGGAGCCCAGTGGGGAGGCTGCCACAGCCCACGCTCCGGGTCTTGGTGGGGACCTGGAGCAAACACGGACCAGGAGCACCAGTGAGCCAGAGCACCTGGGGACCCAAAGCACCCAGGGGACCAAGAGCACCCGGGGACCCAAAGCATTGGGGAACCTGGAGCACCAGTGACCCAGAGCACCCAGGCATGCAGAGCACCTGGGGGGACCCCGGGCACCCAAGGGACATGGAGCACCAGTGACCCAGAGCATCCAGGGGACCTGGAGCACCCAGGGACACGGAGCATCTGTGGCCGGTGCAAGCTGCCTCCCCACCAGGCACCCGGTACCTTGGCGTGGGGCGAGGGCGGAGGTCTCTCCAGTGGGCTCTGCTCCTCGGTGCCGCCAAACGTGGTGCCGCCGGCGGGGCCCCACTGCCCCTGGCGCTCCCGGCCGCCGCCACCGCCGCCGTCCGGGGACCGCGGCCCCAGCACGATGAGGTTGCCCAGGATGGGGTTGAGCTTGGGGCGCCGCGGGTGCCGGCGGTGCCGGGCGGCCCTGTGCCAGCTGCCGTAGTGCGTGGGGATGGGGGCCGGGGCCGGGGTCGGTGGCAGGGGCTGGCCGGCTCCGCGCCGGCTCTCGTCGCCCGGCGCCACCTCGGCCAGGCTGAGATCGTCCATCTGGGCGATGGCTCGCTGCACGCTGCAGCGGCCGGCTGCACCGGGCTGCGCCGGCTCCTCCTGCGGCGGCGGGAGGAAGGCACCTTCCTCCCCATCGGGGAAAGCCTCGGCAGCGCCGGCGTCCTTGCGGGACGCTTGCAAGCCCTGCCGGCAGAGCTGGTAGTAGCGGGTGGGCTCGAAGCTCGCCTGGAGCTGCTGCAGGGAGACGAAGGGGTGCTTCAGGGCGGCGCCGGGCGCGATGCGCTCGTGCGAGTCCCAGGTCAGCATGCGCTTGATGAGCTCCACCATGCCGCGGAGGTCGCAGCGCTCGGCCATGGCCTCGCTGTCGGGGTAGATCATCCGGTGGCCGCTCACCGTCTCCATCTGGTCCAGGGAGGTGAGGACGTACTTGCGCCGCTCCATGGGCTTCTCCCGCGTCTCGGCCAGGTGCTCGGCCAGGGATTTCAGCTGCCAGGGGCCGGCGGCGTCGGGGTGCGGCGCCCGGCGGAAGAAGCGGTGCGCCTTGCGGGCGGCGTGGAGCAGCCCGCCCCGCGGCAGCCCCTGCGTCTCGCAGATGTAGCGCACCTGGTCGTACTCGCTGCCGCCGGGGTAGAGCGGCCAGCCCAGGTGCAGCTCGGCCATGACGCACCCCAGCGACCAGACGTCCACCTTCTCGCAGAAGGGCAGCCCCAGCAGGATCTCGGGCGCCCGGTAGAAGCGGGACTGGATGTAGGGCTCCTTGATGTAGCGCACCTCGCTGAAGATGCTGGCCGAGCCGAAGTCGATGACCTTCACCCGGAACGGGTACCGCGCGTGGTCCACCAGCATGATGTTCTCCGGCTTCAGGTCGGCGTGGATGATGGAGAGCTCCTTGAGCTTGGTCAGCGCCTTGAGCACCTGCGCCGTGATGGTCCGGATGTGCCTGACGGGCAGCGGGGAGAAGTTGTTCTTCTTCTGGAAGTCGAAGAGGTTTTGCTCCAGGAGCTCGAAGACCAGGTAGCACTTGGTGCCGTCGTGGAAGGACTCGAGGAAGCGGACGATGTGCGACTCCTCCAYGTTCACCGCCCCCATCGCCTGCAGCAGCTTCAGCTCATTCTTGATGATCCGGCTCTGGTGCCCGTCGTTCTTCAGGATCTTGATAGCCACCATCTCCCCYGTGCTCCTCCGCCAGCTCTTGGCCACTTCCCCGAAGGTGCCTTTCCCCAGGGTGTCAACCACGTCGTAGCACTCGGTGCCCGACTCCAGCGTGACCATGGCCGGCGGTAGTGGCTCCCTCCCTCCTGGCCCGTGCAGAAATCGGAGGCGGCCCTGGCTCCTGGCAAAGGGCTGGCGCCTCCCCGCGCGGTGGGACCGGGACCGCCACTGCCCCGGAACCGGCCAGAGACCCAACAGCGGCTGGTTCCGGCATCGCCGGGGACGCAGCCATGGCGCCCGGGCACGCGGCACGCCGGCTCACTCCGGGGGGGGGGGGTGCAAGTCGCCGGATTAAAACGCATCCGCTGGAAGAGGAGYGCGGGCGAGCGCGGTGCAGCCGGGAGCCGGGATCGTGCGGCCACCACCGCACGTTCCCATCTCCGGGCCTCGTGCAATGCTGAAGCTGGCGGAAACAGGGATCCGAGGGCTGCTGTCGACCCCTCGCCCGGCTCTAGTGCCGGCAGCTTGCCGCGGCCACCCGCTCCCAACCCACAGACCACGCCGGGGCCGGGGCTGTTCTCAGGTTAACGTTTATTCCAAGGGGACCAAGAACAGGACAGGGGCTGGGGACGAAGGCGCAGGCAGCATCTGAGCCGCTGGGAGACACCTGGATTAATGGCTTTTATCTGGAAAATAAAAGGGGGGGGGCAACTGGCTCCGAGCATTTTCCCCGGCGTGGGAGAGTTATGGGTGAGCTGTTACAGCCCCYGGAGCCGCGTCCGTGGGGTTAACGGGAGCAGGAAATCCGGGTGTGCACGGAAACCCCGCACCTGGGCCAGGGTTTTCCTCCAAAATCGCGGCRGGAGCGATTGCACCGGGGCTGGAGGAGCGCGGCGAGGACTGTTAGTTGCCAGCTCGTGGCGTTTAGAGAACAAGGGGAAAAAAACAAAATTGACAGCTGGCTGCGGAAAAACAGCATTAGAAACTCAGATGGGTTAAAGCAAGAACAGGAAACCAGAGGCGACACTTGCACCGAGCACCGACTCGCCGCGGGGACGGCCACGACCCGGTGGCAAGCGGGGGGGAGCGGGGGGGGGTGCAGACAACGAATGGTAAAAAATCGTAATCGTAAGCGTAGCTCGATTATTCACATTATCCTCACCGGGAAGCGCGCCCGAGGCAGCCCGAGGGCAACCCCACGCGTGCGCTGAGCCCCGGCGGTCTCTGCGCCCCTCTACGTGGCGGCGGGCTGCG
>NW_020447485.1:31716-38478 GCF_003343035.1 Apteryx rowi | reverse complement strand
GCCCTCGAGCAGCCCCGCGGCGCCCTCGGCCCCTCGGCCCTTGGGCCGCACCAGCTCCAGCACGGCCTTCCTCACGCCCTGGGCCACCCTCGCCCTCGCCTCCTCGCCACCCTCCGGGGCGCCCCGCGGCAGAGCGATGCCGAAGCGGGGCAGCTTCACCCGGCGCCGCTTCCCGGCCTCGGCTTCGGCCCCCGGCAGCGGCGGCGGCGGCGGCTCCTCGCCCTCCCCGGGAGCCGCCAGCTCCAGCTCGGGCACCTTCAGCGCCGGCCGCTTCCCCTCCGCCTCGGCCACCGCCGCCGGCAGCCGGATTTTGGGCACCTTCAGCCTGGCCTCCAGCCCTCCCGCCTCCCGCTCCGGCTCGCCGCCACGTCCCGGCTTCCCCTCGGCCGAGAAGCCCACGTCGGGGATGGAGACGTGGGGCAGGCGGCAGGGGAGCGGGGCGCCGGGCGCCGGCGGGCAGAGGGGCTGCGCGTCCGCCCCRGCCCCGGCCTTGCCCAGCCCCAGCGCCGGCACCTTCAGCCGGAATTTGCCCTCGGGGCCGGGCGGCTCTGGCTCCGCGGCGAAGCCGGCGGGAAGCGATGGTGCCCTGCTGCCGGCATCGGGGGCCTCGGGGGCTCCGGCGCCGCGGACGTCGGGGCTGGACCCGCCGAACCGCGGCAGCTTTGTCCAGCCRCGCCACCCCGCCGCCGCCGGATCACCGCCCCAGCCCGGCTCCGGCTCCGGCTCCGGCGCCTTCCCCTTGGGGAACTTGGGCAGCCCCAGCGAGGGCATCCGGAAGGAGCTGCCGGCCGCCGTCAGCGGCAGCTCGGTGTCCGAGAGCCGCGCTTTGGGCAGGGCGATGTCCAGCCGGGGCACCCGCATCCGGGGGCTGCCGGAGGCGCCGGCATCGGCCGGCTCTGCCGAGCTGCTCCGCTCCCGCGGCCCCTCCAGGCTCAGCTCCACTTGGGGCATTTTCCGATGGCTCTCGGCGGTGCCGGCATCCTCCGCCGGCCGGTTGGTGCTGTCCGCACTGGCCCGCGGCAGGCTGATGTCCAGYTCCACCGCCGGGAGCGCGACGCYRACGGARGGCRCCCGGGGGGCCCAGGYGTCCCCAGGCTCCGGCGGCTCCGGCGCCGCTCTGCCGCTGGCTCCCAGCCCGGGCAGCTCCACCTGCGGCAGCTTAATCCCCACCTCGGGAGCCAGGAAGCAGCCGCTGCCGTCCGCCGCCCCCTCCGGCAGCGCCGGGCCGGGCTCCTCCGCCTCCCGCCTGGCCGCCCCGAACGACGGCATCTTGAACTTGGCTTTCCTGGCCGGGGCCTCGGCAGCCCGGCTCTCCGCCGCGGGCTCGCCCTCCTTGTCCTTGCCRCCGAGCCGCGGCAGGGAGAGTTTGGGCATCCTCAGCTTCGCCCCGCCGGCGCCGCCCTCGGGGCTCGCCGCCRGCTCCCCCTCCACGCTCTTCCTCGCCTTCGGCCCCGCCGCCCCGAACCGGGGCAGGGCGAACTTGGAGGGCTTGGGCTTGCCGTCGGCGCCGGAGCCGCGTGCTGCCGCCTCCGTCCCCGTGCCGGGCACCTCCAGCTCCAGGCTGAGTCTCCGCAGGCCCCTCTCGACCGCGGTCGCCGCGTCCGGCTCCGCCGCCTCCTCCGGCTTCGCCCGCCCCACCGAGATGTCCACCCTGGGGATCCTGGCCACCACGGCGCCCAGGCCCGGCCCCCCGGCGCCCTCCGGACCCTCAGCCGCCGGCTGCGGCGCCGGTTCCCATGCCGCCGGCAGCTCCAGGCCCACGGCCACCGCGGGCACCGCGATGTCCAGCGCCGGCACCGGCACCTCCGGGAAGCTCAGCCGCGCCGGGGCCGGCTCCAGGCTCCCACTGTTCACCCTGGCCGCCGGCAGCTTCACCTCCACCCGTGGCTGCTCCACGGCGATGCCCAGCTCCGGCTTCGGCAAGGCGCCCTTGGGCAGCTCCGCGGCCAGCGCCTTCGCCCCCGGCACGCTGAGGTCCAGCTTGGGAACGCTGAACTTCCCCGGCTCCGGCGGCGGCGGTGGCAGCGGCTCGGCAGACACCAGCTCCACGGCGGCGCTGGGCAGCGCGATGTCGATGGTGGGCACCTTCACGGCCGGGAGCTTGGTCCGCGCCGCGGGCTCCGGCGCTGCCGGGAGCGAGATCCCCAGGCTCGGCAGCTTCACCCTGGGCCCCTTGGCCTTGGGGCTCTCCCTGGCCGCCGCGTCCCCCTCGGGCTCGCTGGCCACCTCCCCCTGCCCGGCTTTGCCCCCCAGCTTGGGCAGGGCAATTTTGGGCACCTTGACGGCGATGCTGGGAGCTTCCCAGGCGGCGGCCGGCACCGGCGCCGGCTCCGGCTCGCGCCGTGCTGTGGGCAGCTGCAGCTCCAGGGCTGGCGGCTGCACCGCAATCTCCAGCACCAGAGCCCGTGGCCCTGGCTCCGGTGGCGCCGGCACAGCCGGGGGCGCCGCGCCGGGCAGGCTCAGCCCCACGTCCACCTTGGGCGCCGCCACGTCCACGGCCGGGAGCGCCGCCGGCGCCCCGAGCCCGGGCAGCGGCACGTCCAGCTCCACCTGGGGAGCCCTGAACTTGGCCTCCCCCTCGGCGCCGGGCTCCTCCTTGCYGAAAGCCGGGGGCGATTTGGGAGCCGCGGGCTCTGCACCGCCCCGGGGCAGGGCCACCTCCAGCTTCGCCCGTGGCTCCTCCACCTCCAGCGCCGCCGCTTTCCCGGCCACCGCCTCCCTAACCGTCAGCCGGGAGAAGGCCAGCCGCGTCCGCTTGGCCTCAGCCACCGCCGCCACCGCCGCCTCCGGGGGCCCCGCGGGGGCCGGGGCGGCTGCACCCGCCGCCGCCGCGCTCCAGCCCCTCATCAGCCTGGAGAACTTGGGCAGGGAGAACTCCACGTCCACGGGCCCCGTGTCCAGCTTTGCTCCCGGCACTGCTGCCACCACCGGGGCTTTCACCACCTTCTTCTTCTTCAAGGGCGTCAGGCTCTTGATGTTCTGGGAGGGAAGGAGCGGTGCATGTGCTGTGCAACCTCTTCTCTGTGTGCCACCTCCTCCCCATGCGCAATCTCCTCCCCGCATGCAACCTCCTCCCCGTGTGCAACCTCCTCTCTGCATGCACCAGTCTAGCTGTGTGCAGCCTCCTCCCCGCGTGCAGCCTCCTCCCCGCGTGCAGCCTCCTCCTCGCATGCAGCCTCCTCCCCGCGTGCAGCCTCCTCTCTGCATGCACCAGTCTAGCTGTGTGCAGCCTCCTCCCCGCGTGCAACCTCCCCCTCGCATGCAACCCCCTCCTTGCGTGCAACCTTCGTGCACCAGCGAGCGGTGGGCAGCCTGAGGCCGCCTGGTGCCACGGCACCGCTCACGGCACCCGCATCCCCAGCACTGCACCAGCCCTCAACCCCTGCCTGGGGCCAACCTGCAAGCTCCCCGCTTCCCAGCCTGGCACCACCGGCACAGGGACGGGACCCCGCTGGGGATGGCACCGGGCGCATCTTTGCAGCGAGTCACTGAGAAAGCAGCTCGGGTGGAAATAAACCCAGCAGAGACCAAGGGTCCCCATCCCCGAGGGCTGAGCGAGTCGGAGGCACCTACCAGCCGGGCCATCTTCGCCTTGGGCTCCTTGGCCTCGGAGCCGGCTGCGCTGGGGTGGACGGCGGCGTCGGTGCTGGGCACGGTGCGCTTGAGGCAGAAGGAGACCTTGCAGGCCTCGGCGCACTGCAGCAGCCGCACGGCATCCTCGTAGCGGACGTTCTCAAAGAAGACCCTGGCGCTGAGGAGCTGGTCGCCTGCGGGGACGCGGTGGTGAGGGGAGGCCGTGGGGCAGCAGCCTTTGGGGAGGTGCCAGCAGGGTGCTGAGAGCCCCTGGGGCCGGGGTCCCCATGCACTGGGGAGACCCTCATGGATGCTGCAACCAGCGGGAGCTTGCAAAGACTTTGGGGGCTCTGCAGAGCTTGCAAAGACTTTGGGGGCTCTGTGGAGCTTGCAAAGACTTTGGGGGCCTGCAAAGACCTTCGGTGTTGCTGTCAGGGCCCGTCACCTCCCGCCCGCGCCCCCTGCGCCGTCCCTGCGCTCCCACCTTCGCGGAGGCGCAGAGCCTTGGCGGCGCTGGAGTCGCGCTGCACGTCGGAGACGTAGATGCCCTCCTTCCCGCCGCCGGCCAGGCTGATGCCCGTCACCCCGGCCTCGGCCGCCGTCTCCACCACGATCTCCACCAGCTCCGGCGCGGCGACGTGCTCCTGCAGGGCAGAGCGTGGTGTGGGACCGGCCCCGCGCGGCCCCGGCCCCCGCGCCGAGCACGCCGTGGTGCAGCCCTCACCTCGGCCACGCCGGCCCGGGCGGGCTCCATCCTGCCGCCGGGTCCCGGCTCGGCCGTCTTGCGCCTTCCCTCGGCCGCGGCCGCTTCAGCTCCGCATGGAGCGTCCCCTCCGGCGCCTGCAATGGGGCAAGGCGACGGCGCAGGTGACCGACGTGCCCAGCGATGGGGACCAGCCCCGGAGCCGGCCCGCGGACCCCCCTCTCCCGGCCCCGCTCACAGCTCTGTCCCCGTCGCTGGCTTCCTCGGGCGGCCGCAGGCTGGCACCGACCGYGACGGCACCTTCAGCTCAGTCTCCTGCAGAGGACGGGGTGCAAGGCTGGGGTCAGCAGTGCCCCGAGACCCCCCAGAGCATGGCTGGCTGGGACAGACCCCATCCTGCCCGGGGCAGAAACCTCTCCTCGGTGCAGGGCATCTTCCCCAGCACCTGCATCCTCCCCGGTGCAGACCCCCCTCCTCCCCGGTGCAGACCCCCGTCCTCCCCAGCACCAGCATCCTCCCCGGTGCAGACCCCCCTCCTCCCCGGGCCCCGCGCTGCACCCGGGCCGGGCAGCCTGGACTCACCGGGTGCCGGTCTCCCGCGAGCAGACCATGGCTTTGCTGCGTCTCTGCCCCGCAGCTGCACAGAGGGAGAGAGGGGGGAGGACGTGAGCCCCCGGGGCGGCCCAGGGAGCCCCTGGGCAGTGGGACATGGCGGCACGGCCAGGCGCATCGCCGCGCCGGCGTCCCGAGCCGACCCGCAGCGCCAGGTGCTCCGGGCACGACTGCCCACGGACATCGGGGGGGCTGCGCGGGTGGCAAAGCCCCCCGAGACCCCGTCCCCAGCCCTTCCCGCAGCCGGGACGGGGGGGCGCTTCCCTCCTCCGAGCTCAGCGGAGCCGGATACAAACAYGTCCCCCCGTGCCCCAAAACCCCTCCGGCAGGAACCGGCAAGGCCCAAAATAACCTCAGAGCTCCTTCCTGCCGGGAACAGCTCCGGAGCGCTGGAGGGGAAGTGTTTTTCCCAGAGCAGAGGCTTCCTCCCTCCCCGCCTCGCCTCCGAGGAGGAGGGGGCCCAGGCGTCCTGGCCCCTGCGCTTGAACCTCCCCTGCTAGGAGGGGACCCAGGCGTCCGGGCTCTCCCAGCCCTTTCGTTCCCAGCGCAGGGTGGCATTTCCTTCCCACGCCGGGCGAGCGGGGCCGGTGCCGTAAAGGTCAGCGGCTCATATCTGGCATTCCCGAGCCGGGGGGGGCAAACGCCCCGCGCCGGCATTGCTGCCATTCCCCAGCGCCGAGCCGGGGCCGGGCGACGCGGCCCACGGCCACCGCACGGGTGGGACCCGCCGGCCGCCCCCGGCCCGGGGTCCCCTCCGAGCCCGCCCGGCTCCGGCGGCGCCTCCCACGCGCCGGCGGCACAAGGAGCACCTTGTGCGGCTCCCGCGTCCCCCCCGCCGGGACAGGGGCCGGGGAATGCGGAGCATTTCGGAGACTCAGCACAAAACCCGCTGGACGGGGGTGGCGCGGGGCCGGCGGTGGCTCCCGGGGACAGGGGGTCGCAGCCCCTCTCCGGGCGCGCACGGAGCGGCCCCAGACCCCGCGTCGGCAGGGCCGGGGGGATGCACGTCCCCGCGGGGCCCCCGGGAGGGAACGAGAGCAAAAAGTCGTGATTTTCTTGGAAATCTCCCCATTTGCCTCCAAACAACCGTTTTCCTCCAGGCACTCTGGAAAAACTTCATCCCAAGCTCCAACATTTTTTTTTTAAATTTGTGAAAAAGCCTGGCTATTTCAGTGCAAATTAAAACATCACCCGGAATTTTCCTGGGAATGTCCCAAAGCTCCCTGCAGCATGCCTGGAGGGAGGCCACAGCCAGGCACTTGAGGACGAGGTTTTGCCAGGCGGCCTGAGGCCACGGCGATGGGCCAGGGCGGAGGAGAGGCGATGCCGGCTGCTGCGGCCCCGATGGGGGGGCCGAGGGGATTCCCACCATGCCTGGGCACCTGCTCGGGGGACCACGATCCACACAGGGTTGGGACRGAGCCAGCTGGGACCCCTCTGTCCCCAGTGTCCCAGCACTCCTGGGTCCGCCACGGATGTGGCGCTGGAGGACCCCAGGGCGTTCCCAGCCGAGTGGAGGTGCCGACCCCATGGGGTCCATGCCCAGGCTCGATCTCCCCGGGGAATTGCTGGTCCGAGCCGCGCCCAAGCCAGCTCCCAGGTTATTTATGGAGCTGGCACAAGATTTTGATTTCTGGCAGCAGCGCCAGCAAAAGCACCAAACCTGCCCGGCACGGGGCTGAGCGCCGGGCACAGGGCCTGGCAGAGCAAAGCCCTGCCTCGGAGAGGGGCCCGGCCGCAGCAGAGCAGACGGGGACCGGGATGGGTCTTGCAAACCCTCGCCCCAGGCCTGCCGTCGCCCCAGGTGTGGGCACCTGCCTTTGCACTTCACGGTCCCGCTGGGTGCATGGTGCACCCCAACACCACTGGGCACC
>NW_020447485.1:24491-31105 GCF_003343035.1 Apteryx rowi | reverse complement strand
CCCCAGCACTGCCAGGCACCTGCCTTTGCGCTTTGCAATGCAGCCAGATGCACCCCAGCCCCCAGTGCCACCCTCCTCGCGAGGGTCCAGCCCCGAAGCCGCCGCGCTGCGGGAAGGGGGCCCGGTGTGCGGGGTGGCCGTGCCCGCGGCCCCCAGAGACGGGGTCCTTACCTCCGTCCGAGCCGCACTCCACTCTCTGCCGTGCCCCAGCCCAGTCCAGCGACCTGACGGTGAGGGTCGGTGGGGAAAAGGGTCCGGGGAGCGGGGCAGGGGGCCGCTAGCCCCACGCCRCGGGGGGCAGGCGCTCCCCGGCCATTGGCTGCGGGCGCAGGCACGGGTGCGCGTGGGACCCTGCGTGCGGGAGGGTGTCGCGGCCGGCCCTGGCAGGACGCCCGCCGGCCTGGCGCCCCGTCAAGAGCCGCTCGCCGTGCAGGAACTGGGCGGGCGGGAGGAGGCCGGGCCGGGGCACCRGCTCGCTGCCAGGGAGAAACTGCTGAGCGCAAACAGCCGGGGCCTGGAAACGGCCCCCCGGGCCTGCAAAGCAGGCGCCTCCCGGCCCAGCCACACTCCGGCACGTGCATGGCGAGCTGGGATCGGGGAGCAGCCCCCGGCAGGGGTGCACGGYGAGCCGGGATCAGGAAACATCCCTGCACATCGTCGCATGCCGAAGCCTCAGCACTGAGCCCCCAACCCTGCAGCGGGGACGTGCAGGGTGCAGGAGACACCTCCTCATCCCAGCGCTTGCAGGGCTGCGGAGGACTCGTGTGAGGTGGGGGGAACTGGGCTGGACTGGTCTGGGGTGGGGGGAACAGGGTGGATGGGTCTGGGCTGGGGGGAACTGGAGCGGAGCTCCCTGCTCTGCCACCGACCGCCCCGGTGGCCTTGGTCACCTCACCTCGCCCGCTCTGGCACTGAGCCCGGCCCCGCGCGCACGGCGCTGCACAGAGCGGAGCTGTGCCAGGGCCCCGCCGGGGCCGCACGGCTTTTGCTCTTGCACAAGCAGCCGTGCGAGGTGCCAGCCCCCGTTTAGGGGTGCCGGGGCCATGGTGGCCGGCGAGGGCTCTCCCGGGCTCTCCGTGCGCGGAGCGGCAGGAAGCGTGTGGGCTCAGCCGGTATTTTTAGCACTTTGGCGAAGAGGAAGCTCGAGCGTGGTCAGCCCTGCGGCGCGGGGAAAACCAGGCTCCAGGTCCCGCTCGGGGACCCTGGGGCCGCCTGCACCACCACTGCTGGGAAGGGTCAGGGCCAAGGGCAGCCCAGCGCAGCCGGGGGCTCCGGGTGGCAGATTCCTGGCCTTGTCCTGCGCTCGGGGCGTCGAGGGAGGAGATGGCTCCCTGCGCCAGCCGGCTCACCCGCATCTCCGTGCACCRGCCGGCTCGGCTGCAGCCCCGTGCGCTGGGCTTGCTTTTGTCTGCATGCACGGGGCTCGTTCGCGTCCCCTCGTGCACGGGGCTCATTCTTGTCCCCTGTTCATGGGGCTCAGTCGCGTCCCCAGCCGGAGCCCGGCTGCCCCCAGCCCCTCTGCACTGGTGCAGGAATTATCCCTTGGACATTTCCCGCAGGGCTGAAAACTGGAGCCTCCCTGCACGGGCTGGGGTGCAGYGGCCGCGCGTGCCTCGCGCCCCTGCCCGCTCCGGGCCAGGGGGACACGGACGCTGCCCGGCCGCCCCGGCGAAGGCAGGAGCGGAGCGGAGCTGATTTTGCACCGCGGCCCCGGGAAGCTCGTCCCGTCCCGTCCCAGGGAGCCCGGTGACGTGGCCGGAGGGAGAGGTCGAGCCCTGGGAGGGGACATGGTCGCGGTGCTGTAAACACAGGACATCCTGCTCACCGCCAGCGTCYGCCGGCAGACGGCCGGGTGCAGGCCCCTTCCGGCACGAGGACGCCAGGAGCCGGACGGAGCTCGGAGCAGCCCCAGGACCCGCGTGGGACCCCCGGGACCAGCCAGCTCAATGCAAAACGTGGAGTCCAGGGCGTCCGGGGAAGGAGGCGCGAGCGCGGGAGACAGGACGCCTGGGTCCCCGGAGCCTGGAAATGTGATTAGTCTGCCATTCCCGCAACTGGGGGGGGGGGAGGGGGCCGGAGCGCCGGGGAAAAGGCGCAAGGCGAGCACAAAACCACCTCTCGGAGGCAAGTGCCTGGGCGCGAGGGCTCGCGCGCGGCCCTGGCGCACACAGGGCCCTTGAGCGCTGCAGAAAGCGGCGATTCATCCCCGGGCGCCGCRGCGGCGCGTGGGCTGGGCAGGGAATTCGGGAGCAGGCGTGGGCCCAGCCGGCCCGGCGCCCGGCCCGCGGGAGCGCGCACACGTGCAGCGAGCTGGCGTCAGGCCTCTGCCGCGCGCAGGACCCCCCCGAGCGCCCCGGAGCGGAGCCGCACACTGACCTGCCCAGAGCAGCTCCCGCCRGCCCCGTGCCGAGACCCCGGTCCGACCCGGAGCCGCTTCCCCCCCCAGCCCCTCCCAGCCCYGCTGCACCCGCTGCTAATCACCTCCTCTGCTAATTGCATCCTCGTCAGCAGCCCAGCTGAGCCCTGGGAGATCCCGGGGGCGGCCGGCTGGGACACGTCCCCGTCCCCGCTGGGGAGCCCTGAAGGGGTCCCGCTGGGCACCCGGGGGTCCTGCACCCCCAAACGGGGCTGAGCATGTGGGGGTCCTGCATGGCTCCAAATGGGGCTGTGCCTGGGGGTCCTGCACCCCCAAAYGGGGCTGAGCATGTGGGGGTCCTGCATGGCTCCAAATGGGGCTGTGCCTGGGGGTCCTGCACCCCCAAATGGGGCTGAGCATGTGGGGGTCCTGCATGGCTCCAAATGGGGCTGTGCCTGGGGGTCCTGCATGACCCCAAACGGGGCTGTGCCTGGGGGTCCTGCACCCCCAAATGGAGTTGGACACCCAGGGGTCCGGCACGGTCCTGTGCCGAGGGGTCCCGCAGGGCTCGAGACACCCCGAGCGGCGGTGGCGGCTCCAGGGTGGCGGCTCCGGAGCCGCTCCGGGCGCGGGCGGGTGCCGGCGGCCACGGTGCCATCATTCCTCGGGGCTGTGTCACTTCCTCCCCGGCTGCGCTCCGGCTGCTGGCGCCGGGCCCGGGGCCCGCAGCCGCCCCTTGCCGCCCGGCCCGGCCCGGCACCTCTTGTGCCCCAGCCCAGCCCAGCCCGGCCGCGGCTCCGGGGCCGGCTTCCGCCTTCCCCTTCCCATTCCCAAGCTTGGCCGGAGCGGCGCGGACGCTGCCGGTGCAAAGCACCGTGCCGGCAGGCTGCCGAGCCGGGGCCGGACTCTGCCCCGYGGCCGGGATGGCCAGCTCCCTGTGGGGCAGCGTCGTGGGGCCTGCACGGCTGTGGGGCAGCCATGGGGCGGCCGTGGGGCAGAGCGGCAGCGAGGCGGCTGACTCAGCACCAGGAAGCCGGGCTCGGCTCCGCGGGCTGCCGTCGGCCTGAATCACTTCCCGTCCCGCTGCCACCAGGCCGGGGCTGAGCCTGCAGAGCCCCGGTGCCCATCCGCGTCCCCCCCGTGGGCAGGGGGCCCRGGCGTCCGGGGGCAGAACCCCCCGCGCAGGGACGGGGACGGCGCTGCAGGTGCGGGATCAGGCTGTGCAACGGCATGTCCCTGCATCCCATGGCACGTTCCTGCATCCCACGGTACGTCCCTGCATCCCGCAGGACATCCCTGCATCCCGTGGCACATCCCCGCATCCCATGGCACATCCCCGCATCCCATGGCACATCCCCGCATCTGGATGCAGCCAGGGACCAGGACACGGGGAGGCCGCGGCAGTGCACAGACGCAGGAGGCAGCCCAGCACGGTTCCGGTATATATTATCCTTGTTTCCAAGCAGTGCAGTTCACGGCAGCGTGCCCGGAGCTCCGGAGACGCCGGCCCCAGCTGCTGGGCCCTGAGCCCCAGCCAAYGTCCCCGCGGGGTCCCCAAGGCAGCTGTGGGTCCCAAACCGTTGCCCTGGGCAGGGGTGACGGTGCCCCCTGTGTCCGCTTGCTTTATAACCGTCCCYGGCTCCGGCATCGCCGGCAGCTCCTGCAGCCCCGCGCCCATGAGGAGCTCGGCACCGCGCGGAGCAGCCCAGCACCGCGCAGGGAGCCCAGCGCCAGAGCCCGGCACTGCATGGAGCCCAGCACCATGCAGAGCAGCCCGGCATGGCATGGAGCAGCCTGGCACCAGAGCCCGGCACTGCACGGAGCAGCCTGGCACTGCACGGAGCCCAGCACCACGTGCAGCAGCCCAGCACCGCACGGAGCAGCCTGGCACCACGTGCAGCAGCCCCCAGCCTCTCCGCAGCATCCCAGGGCTGCAGCCGGGGGTCCCGGCCCCCCGGGGGGAGGCGGCAGGATCGGAGCCCCGGCTCCGCGGCAGCGCAGCGCGCCGGGCCGGGGCCGTGCACGGTGCATCGTCCCGGTGTGCGCTGGCCGTGCGCTGCCGCGCGGCCCAGACAAAAATCCAGAATAAGTTAAAACGGCGGCTCGCCAAGGCGCCTCGGGGCGCCGGGGCCCCTCAGAGCGCGTGGGTGCCCACCAGCACGTCCATCAGGTAGTCCAAGTCGTCCATGTCCAGCCGGCCCCCATCCTCGCCCTCCTCGTCCGCCCCRGAGAAGGCTTTGAAGCCGGCCAGGCTGGTGGGGGACCAGACGTCGCAGTCGTACATGGAGGTGTCRATGTCCTCGAAGATGCCCTCCAGGCTGTCCTCCAGCAGCGAGCCGCTGGAGCCGAGCAGCTCCAGGGAGCCGAAGAAGGGGTGCGGGGGCCGTGCGGCGTCCGGCCGGCCCCCCGGCTCCGGCGCCCCGTCCCGCAGCCCCGCCGGCACCTCGTCCTCGGGCTGCGCGGGCCCTGGGGTGCCGCTGCCGCCGCCGAGCACCTCCGCGCCCTCCAGYGCGCCCGAGAGCGGAGCGTCCCAGCTGGAGAGCAGCAGCTCGTCCTCGGGCGCCGGGAGCCGGTTGCCGCCGTCCCTGCAGTCCGGAGCGGAGGCGGCGCCGGGGCCGGCCGGGGGCTCGGGGCCGGCAGGGGGGCAGCCGGGGGGCAGCGGCCCCTCGGCCTCCACCGGCATCTGGTCCTGGATGCGCCGGAGGGTGTTGGCCACCAGGACGAGGTAGCGCAGGTTGGGCTCCACGTGCCGCAGGCTCTGGTGCAGCTTCAGCATGGAGATGTTGAAGAGGGAGTCGGAGGGGGCGGCGGGGGCCGGGGCCGCCCCGGCGGCGGGTGCCGCCGGCTCCTCGGCCTCCATCTCGCCATGCTTCCGCTTCACGCCCTTGGCCAGCATGGATCTGCGGGAGCAAGGGGGCCGGGGGTGAGCGCGGCCGGCCTGGACGCCTGGGCCCCCGGGAGGGCTCGGCGGCGGGGCGGCATGGCCGGGGCGGAGGGACGCTCGCGGCGGGGCGGCCCCCCGGCCGTGCCGGGTGGCACGAGGGTGTTTTTCGGTGGCGGAGCTGCGGGGACGGCGCTCTGCGCTGCACGCACCGGCAGTTGTCTTGGTGACACCACCCCCTCTGTGCGCACGTTAGTCACTACGAGCCGTTTCGGCAGCGCTGCCTGCAGCGGGGAGCTGGCTCGGGCCGGCCCCTGGAGGGGGCCCAGGCGTCCTGGCCCGCCTCTGCCCCAGGCAGGGACCCCCCAGCTCCGGGGGTGACCATCACTGTGGCACCGAGCATCCTGCCACCGGCACTGAGCCCGGCCCCACGTGTCCCTTCAGGGGTCCCCAGCGGGGACGTGTCCCAGGTTGCCACCGGCCAGAGAAGCCCGAAGGGCCCTGGTGCAGCCCCCCGGGGTGCTGCTGCCTCCCAAAAGCTCCCCCGGGCACAGGGGGGGTCTCCGTAGGATGGCACCTTCGCTCCTGCCCCCCAGCTGAGCACCTGGGGGGAGCATGGCACCCGCTCCGAGCCCTCGGCCTTCACCCCGGTGCCGGCTCTTGGAAAGGGGCAGCTCAGCTGGCTGGGCACCCCCCGCCTCGCACCCCCCCTGCAAACCGGGGATGCCCCGGGAAACAGGGGCGACTCCTGCAAACTGGGGATTCCCCCCCCCATGCAGACCAGGGATCCCTACGGCAAACTGGGGACCCTTGCCATGCAAACTGGGGACAACCCCCATGCAAACTGGGGACCCCTAAGGCAAACTGGGGACCCCCTGCCATGCAACCTGGGGATTCCCCCTAATGCAAACTGGGGACCCCTAGGGCAAACTGGGGACCCCCTGCCATGCAACCTGGGGATTCCCCCTCATGCAAACTGGGGACCCCTACAGCAAACTGGGGACAACCTCCATGCAAACTGGGGACCCCTACAGCAAACTGGGAACAACCCCCATGCAAACGGGGGAACCCCTGCCATGCAACCTGGGGATTCCCCCCTCCCCTTGCAGACCTCGGACCCCTAGAGTGAACCAGAGACAACCCCCTGCAAACCGGGGATCCCCTCTCAGGCACCCCGGGGACCCCTGCACGTGCCAGGGAAAGCCCCCCCGTTTGCAGCCCGGGGATTCCCCCTTGCAAACGTGGGACCCCCCCCCGCCAACCGGGGACCCTCTCCCTTGCAAAACGCGGGCACCGCCGCTTGCAAAGGGTCCCTCGCCCCACGCGAGCCCGGGGGCGCCCCCCCGCCGCTCCCGTACCACCGCACGGGGAAGCCCG
>NW_020447485.1:21384-24229 GCF_003343035.1 Apteryx rowi | reverse complement strand
CCGGCGCGCGGGGACCCCCGGGGACCCTCATTTACATACCCGGCTCCTCAGGGGCCAATCAGCGGGGTCTGGAACGCGGCGCGCAGCCAATCAGGAGCCGGCATCCCCCACCCCCTCCCCTCGCCGTCTCCGCCAGCCGACTCGGCCACCCGAGAATTGCTACATCTGCCCGCCCGGCGCAGGCCACGCCCCGACGACCGCCTGGGCGGGGCCAGAGGCCTCGCGGCCAATCAGCGGGGGAGGAAGGGAGGCTCATCTGCATACGAGAGGAGCGGGGCGGAAGCGGGGATTAACGTCGCCGTCGGGGCGGGGGAGGCCCGGCCGGGCTCGCGTTTGATTGGCTGCGGCGCGAGGGCCTCATTTGCATACGGAGGGCGGACGTGAGCAACTCAGCCTGGGCGCGGGGGAGGCGCGGGCGCTCGCGTGCGATGAGTTTGCGGGTGCTCAGCCGGGGCGGGCGTGGGCCGGGCTCGCTYTCAGCCCCGCGGCTCCCAGCCCGGGCACCGGCCCCTGCAGCCGGCCGTTCCCTCCCCAAAGCAGCAGCAGGAGGCAGTTGCACCTGGCCTAGACCCCGGTGCATCCACGTAGCCTCTTCCTGYCCCCGTGGGAGCCCACCCGGCCCTGCGTCCCATTCCTGGCCCCTCGGGAGGCAGCGCAGCTGTGTGGGCAGAGCTCCAGCCTGCAGGAGCCGGGGGAAAGCCAAGAGCCCAGATGACTTAGAGGAAAGCGAAACAGCGTCGCTTCCACTCAGAAGTGAAACTGCGAGTCGGCACCCCGACTTGGGGGTCCCCGAGCCCCGCTGCCACTGCACCCGCCTGGGCCCTGCTCAGCTCCGCGCTTCACACCCTGCTCCCTTCGCACCGCTGGTTTCCGGGGAGCTGCCCCAGCCAGACCGGGGATCCCCGGCGCCGGGTGCGGAGCGSACTGCGAGCCACCGCTGCACCTGGCAGCACGGACAGGGCACAGACACAGCCCRGCCGGCAGGACGGAGCCGGGGCCGGGCGGAGGGCGGCAAAGGACGTGACCTCCACGGGACACGTGCCCGGCAGGGGTGCACGCACGCGCCAGCCCCAGACACACACGTGTGCCTGCTGCCTTCATCACCCGGGGCCGTGCCGGGTTATCTCTGCCCCAGTGGCCGCGGCTGCAAACCGCCCCCGGCACGTCCAAGGGTCGGCGGCAGGCAGGCCCCGGTGCCGCGGTGCAAAATGCAGCAACATGGGGCTGGTGGTGCAAAACACACCGGTGGTGCGAAATGCAGCAACACGGGGCCGGCAGTGCAAAATGCACCGGTGGAGCAAAACGCAGCGATGTGGAGCTGGTGGTACAAAACGCCCCGGTGGTGCAAAACGCAGCAGCGCAGGACTGGTGGACACGGGCACCGCTTGCTCGGCCATGGGAGGCAGGAGGGGAGGGACGGCCCCGGCCCTGGCCCCGGCACCGGGGCATCTTCCCACACCGCTCCGACAGGCCCAACCCGTTCTGCCGGGGCCGGCGCGGTATCGGAGCTGACTCACGGGGCAGGAGGCGGCTCGTCCCGCCGGGGCGCGCGCCCGTGGTGCCCGGCACGCGCCAGGGCCGAGGGGCTCCGCAGCGACATCCGCTCCAGAGATGCAACGACGGAAAATGCCGGGCGGGGGTTAACGGGGCACAGCGGGGGGCAGAGCCCCGGCCGCATCCAGCCTCCGGGCACGGCTCCGGTTCTGGCCCCGACCTGCTCCCTGCAGCCGTGTTAACAGAGGGTCGGGCCGGGTCTGAGAAAAATAGCGACTCTTTACTAGCGCCCGGGAGCGGCGCGGGAGCGATGCCCGGCGGGCGCCCGCCCCACGGCYGCCCTAGACCTTGGCGTAGTGCCGGGAGAGGTAGACGTTCTTGCCGTCGTACTCGGAGGTGGTGAGGCACTGCAGGAAGAAGTGGCCGAGGTCGTGCTTGGAGATGACGCGGGAGCCGCCGGACGTGTTCACCGTCACCGTGTAGTCGCCCGTCAGCGGCTGGTCGTCTGCGGCGGGAGAAGGCGGCTGGCCTCGTGTCCCCGAGCACCTCCCTGAGTCGCCCGGCACCCCCTGCCCCGGCAGCACCCGGCCCCCCCCCCCCCAGCGCACCGGCGATGTGCGGCGGCATCACGGAGACGCAGTCCAGCCCCGACTCCTGCAGGATGCGGTGCATGCGGATGTGGTCCTCCGTCACCGGCTGCAGCTTGGGGGGCACCTTCTGCAGGTCCCACATGAGGAAGGCTGGGGGTGACAGAGGGGCTCAGCACCCYGGCCGGGGCCCAGGCGTCCTGGCTCCCACCGCCCCGAGGTCTTCGGAGTGTCGCCGGAAAGCAGGGGGTAGCCGGACGCCTGGGCTCCTCTCCGGGCGAAGGGCAGCGTCCCCRGTCCCCCAGGTGCCCCCGGCCTGGGGACGCTTCCCGGCGTCCTTACCCGACAGGCACACGACCACCTTCCTGATGCCGTGGGCCTTCATGGCCGCCACGATGTTCCTGGTGCCCTCGGACATCATGGTGGTGGGGCCTGGGAGCGGAGAGCGGGGGGCGCGGGGGGCCCCCCCGGCTGGGGCTCAGCTCCCCCCAGGGCAGTGGGGTCACAGGGTGCAGGGTCCCCAGGGTGACAGGGTGCAGGGTCCCCAAGAGTGATGGGGTCACAGGGTGCAGGGTGCAGGGTCCTCTGGGTGACAGGGACGTTCGGGGTGACAGGGTGCAGGGTCCCCAAGGATGATGGGGTTGCAGGGTGCAGGGTCCCCAGGGCAATGGGTCGCAGGGTGGGGGGGTCCCATGGGGCAGTGGGGTCACAGGGTCGCAGGGTCCCTAAGGGTGACAGCGTTGCAGGGTGCAGGGTCCCCAGGG
>NW_020447485.1:18794-21223 GCF_003343035.1 Apteryx rowi | reverse complement strand
GGGTCCCCAAGGGTGACAGGGTTGCAGGGTGCAGGGTCCCCAGGGGCAATGGAGTCACAGGGTGGGGGGTCCCCAAGGGTGACGGGGTTGCAGGGTGCAGGGTCCCCAGGGGCAGTGGGGTCGTAGGCTGCAGGGTCTCCCAGGGTGACGTGGTCACAGGGTGCAGGGTCCCCCGGGGTCGGCGGGCGCCCCCAGGCGCGGTGCCCTACTCAGGTCGTTGCGGGTGCCCAGGATGATGATGACGGCGTCCTGGCCCTGCACRGCCTTGTCCACGTCGGCGGGGTTGAGCACGTCGCCCACGACCACGCGGGCCGGGCGGTGCTCRGGGGGCAGCCGCGCCGGGTCCCGCACCAGCACCGTCACGGTGTACCCTGTGGGCGAGGGAGCGCCCATGGGCGACGGCCAGCAGCCCGGACGCCTGGGCTCCCTGAGCGGGCACCCTGCACCCCCAAACCATGCCGCTGGAGGGGACGAGGCTGGGGACAAGTAGGGTGCAGGGCGCTGGGGGGGGTCAGACCTGCACCCCCAAACCGTGCTGCTGGAAGGGACGAGGCTGGGGACAAGCAGGGTGCAGGGCGCTGGGGGGGGTCAGACCTGCACCCCCAAACCGTGCTGCTGGAAGGGACGAGGCTGGGGACAAGCAGGGTGCAGGGTGCTGGGGGGGGTCAGACCTGCACCCCCAAACCGTGCCGCTGGAGGGGACGAGGCTGAGGAAAAGCAGGGTGCAGGGCGCTGGGGGGGGGGTCAGACCTGCACCCCCAAACCGTGCCGCTGGAGGGGACGAGGCTGGGGACAAGCAGGGTGCAGGGCGCTGGGGGGGCCGGATGCGTGCTCACACCCTGCCCCAGGCGCGGGGCGCCAACGCCAGCGGCTCCCACGCGGATCAGGCCGGTGTCCGGTTCCTCGGCGCGGCCCACGTGACGATGAGTCAGCTCTCGCCGGCGTGACTCAGCACGGAGGCCACCCGCCCGCCCGGCGCCCACGGCGCACCCCGGGGCCCCGCGCCCTCGGCGCCGGCTCGTCGATGGGATCGGGCTGGCGAGCGGGCCAGGGCCGGCGGTGCTGAGCCTCCGGCTTCGTGTGCTGGCACTTCCCCATCCTCCCCCTTGCAGAGGGGAAGCGAGGCGCCCGGAGGGGAAGCGTTTCACCCTGGCTCACGTGCCCGCTCACGGGCCGGGCAGGCAGGAGGGCCCAGGTGTCCTGGCACGCAGCCTGGGGCCCAGGAGTCCTCGGGCAGGCACCTCTCCAGGTGCTTCCACCTGCGCTGGGGGCACAGGGCCCCAAACCCTTTCCCACGTGTCCCTGCCGGGGGGGGGACACTGGAACGCAGCCACCCCGGGGTGGAGGAAAGCAGTTCCAAGCCCGTCCCCATCCCACAGGACAGTGCTTGGGGTCAGGACACGGGGCAGGGGTCAGCGTCCCGCGGGCACCAGGCGCTCTGGGACCTGGGCTGTTTCCCAGGACTCAACTCCTTTGCAGAGCTGAGCATCGTCTCTGGAAAAAGGGGCTGTGTGGGGCTGCCGGGACGCTTTCTGGGAYGGTCTGTGGTCAGGCAGGTTCCTGGGGGCTCTGCCTGCCCCGGACGGGCTCTTGGCTTTGCCCAGCTCCAGGCCAGGCCTCAGAGGCACGTGGTTCCCACGGACCAACCTGCGGCACCCAGCCCTGGAGCTGGGAACCTGGTTAAGCGCATTAGTAACACCTGGCTGCGAGGGGGCAGAGGCAGGAAACTCGGTGCACCCGCCTGGTGCAGGGGCTGGGGGGCCGGAGCGAGGAGGAGCTCCTCCGCCCCGGCTCGGACCCCGGCAGCGCTGGCCAAGAGGGGCCGGCGAGGGCCCTGCCCAGCCCGATAACGGCAGCCCGGCCTTATCGCGGGCTCCCACCTGCCGCTCGCCCGGGGCTCCTGGCCAAGAGGCTGYGCCTGCGACGCACACAAGGGTGGCAGGGCCGGGGGACGGGTGCGAGACCCCCTGCGTGCTCTGGGGCCCCGCGGGCCAGGCTCTGCCCCGGGGGTCTCCCGCAGCGCCTGGCCCCGGAGGCAGGGACCGCCGTGCCCACGGGAGCCTGGGGCAGAGCTCGGACCCCTGTCACCCGCTGGCCACCCGTCACCGAACCTGCCGGCGCTGTGGCAGCTGCAGCCGGGGCCTCGGCAGGCAGCGGAGGGGGGATTTCGGGAGGAGGATGAGGGYGCAGCCGGGCCCCCCCTTACCCGCGTCCAGCGCCTGTGCCAGCGTGGCCAGCCCGGTCATGCCGGTGGCACCGAAGATGACGATGTTCTTGCAGGTGGCCATGGTGGGAGCAGAGCGGAGCGGCCCCGGGCGCTGCTTCCCCGCCGGCCGGGTTGCGCCACCGCCCCGCTGCAACCGGAGCGGGGCCTCCGCTTCGCTCCACCCACGGGGCCGGGCGCCGGCGGACCGGCCCCTCGCCGCGCC
>NW_020447485.1:8385-17149 GCF_003343035.1 Apteryx rowi | reverse complement strand
GGGGGCTTCAGGGGATGCTCTGGGGGCTACCAGAGATGCTGTGGGGGCAGGACACGGAGGGGGTCTCAGGGCTGCCCCTGGCTCACAGGGCTGCAGCAGAACCAGCGGCACTGGGTGGAGACAGTGGCGAAGCCCAGGGGTCCTGGGGACCCCAACCCGAGACCTGAGGCTCCCCCTGCCCCTCACCCCGCTGTGCATCACCTTCTCCCCCACCGCGGGTGTTTTCGGGAGGGGGGGGGATGAGCAAACAAGTGTTCGGGAGAGCGGGTGCACATGTGTGCAGCTGACGCGCAGGTGGTGCGTCTGTGAACCTGCGTTTTGCTGGCGTGTGAGATGGATTCCTGCAGCCTCCCAAGGGTTAATCCCTGGGGCCCGGAGGGACCGTGCTCCTCTCTCCGTGGGGCTCATCTGTCCCCGGGGGGGCAGAGGGATTCCCCGGGATGCCCCATGCAGACACCCYGGGCGAGCGCACAGCACGGCTCTGCGTCCTGCTGTCCGTCCTGCCCTGTCCATGGTATTTCAGGCTCTTTGGCTCTTGCTCCCGTGCTCAAGGCTTTGCTAAGGCCTGGGAGAGGCATCGTTGCTCGGCCTCGGCCACCACCAACATGCCGTTGTGCAAACCCGCATTCGGCCCTGCGGCCGTGCATGCTGCCCCGGCGCGCGCAGCCCCAGCGTGTCCTTGCAGCCGGAGGGGCCGTTGCAGCCCCGAGATGCCGCGCTCGAGCACGGCRCGAGGCTGCTGGCATGGGCGCAGGTCGGGCAAGGGGGACCTTCAGGAGGGCGCTTCATCCCCCCCCCCTTTCTGCTGGGTCCTGGAGGGGGCTGCACAGCCAGGAAGGCTGCAGGGCTCAGCCCCGCTGCCCCCGCACCAGGGAGTGCACACAGGCTCAGCCCGTGTCTCCTTGCACCGACGCAGCCCATTGCAAAAGGTGCATTCCCCGTCCGGTACGGAGACCGGGTCAAGCAGGCTGGATCCAGCTCTGGATGATGGGAGCAAGTCTCTGCTCTGAGCATTGCTTCGCAGGGCAGGGGCATCCCAGCTCCCGGCCTTGCAGCGTGAGCTGAACAGCTCCCATGGCCCCGCGGCCAGGCCGGGATCACTGGTACGGGGCTGGTGGTCCCTGGGGGGCATCGCGGCTGAGCCGTGCCGGAGCCAAGCAGCCCTGTGGACGGGGTGCTGGGGACGGGCAAAGTGGGTGAGCGGCTCCGGAGCGCCCAGCTCCTCCCTGTACACACATGTGTGTGCACACGCATGCTCCGGCTCACGCGGACCCTCGCTCACCTGCCGGAGCGGTTCGGAAGAGCCCGAGCCACCGTCATGAGCAGAGCTGGGAGTGAGCACGATACGAGCTCTTTGTGCATGCAAGGCCTGGGACTGAACGTGCACCTTGCACCGGTCCGTGCAAGCACCCRCTCGCAAAACTCCCGGCTCCCTCTTGCTGGGGAGAACCGAGGCGTGGGAGGGTGTTTTGGAGCTGGGCGCTGGGCGCTTGCACCCCCGGCGAGGCCCCTCAGCGTGCGGTGGCATCTCGGCGCGGGTCGGGTTGCGCCTCTTTGTCTCCGGCGTCGCCGTGCGCCCTGGCCGTGCCCGGCGGCGCGGTGCCGACGGCTGCTGTGCCCTCAGCCCGCGTCCTCCCGATGGCGGCCGTGGCGGCCGAGCTGGACAACATGGACGTGCAGCAGCAGAACAACAACAGCGCCTGGGAGAGCCCCGACCCCCGGGGCTGGGACGATGCCACCGCCACCGCCAAGCTCTTCGAGTGCTCCCGCATCAAAGCCCTGGCTGGTACGTCCGGCTCCGTCCGCCTTCGCCAGCCCCCGGCCCACAGGGAGGGTTGTGGGGCAGAGCGCGGCGGGGGGCCGGGAGCCCGGACTCCTGGGCCCTCCCCTGGCCCCGGGGCCGGGGCTGAGCCGGCCGCCTTGCCCCGCAGACGAGCGGGACGCCGTGCAGAAGAAAACCTTCACCAAGTGGGTGAACTCGCACCTGGCCCGCGTGTCCTGCCGCATCACCGACCTCTACGCGGACCTGCGGGACGGCTACGTGCTCACCCGGCTCCTGGAGGTGCTCTCGGGGGAGCAGCTGGTAAGCGGCCGCCCGCATCCACCCCGGGCTCYGTGCACCAGCCCCGAGGGAGCTGGGACACTCCGGGTGGAGAGGGGTCCGGGGGCACCTSGGTCCCTGCTGCCCCCTGCCCCAGGAGGGCTTGCAGGGCTGTCGGGGCCGCAGCGCCGCTGCTTCCCGGTGTCGCCGGCAGCCCAAGCCGACACGGGGCCGGATGCGGATCCACTCCCTGGAGAACGTGGACAAGGCGCTGCAGTTCCTCAAGGAGCAGCGGGTGCACCTGGAGAACGTGGGCTCCCACGACATCGTGGACGGCAACCACCGCCTCACCCTCGGCCTCATCTGGACCATCATCCTCCGCTTTCAGGTAGCGGCGCCGGCGGGAGGCGGCGCGGGGGCCGGGCCCCGCTGGGACCGCCGTGCGGCAGTGCCTCTCCGCTTTCCCCAGATCCAGGTGATCAAAATCAAGACCGAGGACAACCGGGAGACGCGCTCAGCCAAGGACGCGCTGCTGCTCTGGTGCCAGATGAAGACGGCGGGGTGAGCAGGGTGCCGGTGGCGGTGGCGCTCGCCCCACGTGCCGGGACGGTCGGCCGCATCCCAGCGTTCCTCGGCCCTGGGAGCCGGCCGCCCCGGTGACCCCCGTTTCCTCGCAGGTACCCGGAGGTGAACATCCAAAACTTCACCACCAGCTGGAGGGACGGGCTGGCCTTCAACGCGCTCATCCACAAGCACAGGTCCGGCACGGCGCGGAGGGGGCAGCGGGATGGGGCAGGGGGTCGCCCGGACGCCTGGGTCCCTCCCCGGCCTCGCTGGGTTGGGGGGACCGACAGCCCCATCAGGCGCTGCCGTGTCCCACCGGCAGGCCGGACCTCATCGACTTCCACAAGCTGACCAAGTCCAACGCCACCTACAACCTGCAGCAAGCCTTCAACACGGCCGAGCAGCAGCTGGGGCTCAGCAAGCTGCTGGACCCCGAGGGTAGGGACGCGGCGGGGCGCTTTGGGGGCCCGGCCGGAGCTGGGGGCTCGGGGTCTGAAGCGTTGCTGCCCGGCAGACGTCAACATGGAGGACCCCGATGAGAAGTCCATCATCACCTACGTGGTGTCCTTCTACCACTACTTCTCCAAGATGAAGGCGCTGGCCGTGGAGGGGAAGCGCATCGGGAAGGTGGGTGAGCGCTGGCCCCTTCCTCCGGCACCGCGGGGCAAGCGGGGCCCATCCGCCCCGCAGAGCCCGGCCCCTGCCCTGCTCCATCCCTCCTGCCACAGCTGGATCCCTCTCGGCAGCCCGGCCCGGATCACTGCTATTTTAAGCCCGTCGGCTCGGCTGGCTCCTGGCATCAGGCTGCCTCGAGGCAGCGATTCCCCGTGTGCGGCGGGGTGGGGGGAGCGCGAGGAAGGGTGCAGCACCCGGCGCGCGCCTGGCTGCCAAGCAGTGCCCACCCTGGGCACCTGCATCAGGGGGGCTTGCTGGGGGGGCCGCGGGATGCACCCCTGAGCCGTGCATGGCCGCTTGGGGGGGCTGCGGGATGCACCCCTGAGCCGTGCATGGTCGCTTGGGGGGGACGCGGGCTGCACCCCTGAGCCGTGCACGGTCCCTTGGGGGGACGCGGGCTGCATCCCTGAGCCGTGCACGGTCCCTTGGGGGGACGCRGGATGCACCCCTGAGCCGTGCACAGTTGCTCAAGGGATGTGGGCTGCABCCCTGAGCCRTGCACAGTCCCTTGGGGGGTGGGATGCACCCTTGAGCCATGCATGGTCCCTTGGGGGCCGTGTGCTGCACCCCTGAGCCGTGCACAGTTGCTTTGGGGTGGTGGCTGCCCCCCCCGAGCTGCGCTCGTGCCGCCCCCCCCAGGTGCTGGACCAGGCCATGGAGATCGAAGCCATCATCGAGCGCTACGAGGCGCTGGCGGCCGAGCTGCTGGCGTGGATCCAGCACACCATCACCATCATCAGCAACCAGAAGTTCGCCAACTCCCTGGCCGGGGTCCAGCAGCAGCTCCAAGCCTTTACCGCCTTCTGCACCCTGGAGAAACCCGTCAAGTGAGCGGGAATGGCTGGCGCGGAGCACGGCGCRGTCCTGGCGCCTCCCGGGCGCTGGCGCCTCGGGGTCAGGTTCACGGGGCTCCCGCGGGGGCCGGTGCCGGTGCCGACCGGGGGCTCTGGTCCCGCAGGTTCCAGGAGAAGGGGAACCTGGAGGTGCTGCTCTTCACCATCCAGAGCAAGCTGCGGGCCAACAACCGCAAGCTCTACRTGCCCAGCGAGGGGAAGAGCATCTCCGACATCAACAAGGTGCTGCTGGGAGCGGGGCCGGGCGTCTCCCGAAAGGCTGAGGCGAGCCGCTGCGTCCCTCGCCGCCGTGGGGATGCTGCGGTGAAACGAGCTGGTTGGGCCTCAGCGGGATGGGGTGGAGGCCCCGCGGGACGGGGCATCCGGGGGCCCCTCTCCGAGCCCGGCTCTCGCCCCGCAGGCCTGGACCTGCCTGGAGAAGGCTGAGCACGAGCGGGAAGTGTCCCTGCGCAACGAGCTCATCCGGCAGGAGAAGCTGGAGCTCCTGGCCCAGCGCTTCGACCACAAGGCCGCGATGCGGGAGACGTGGCTGAACGAGAACCAGCGCCTGGTGTCGCAGGTGGGCTGGGGGCCTTGGCGGGCCCCYGCCCCGGGCCAGGAYGCCTGGGTCCCCTCCCCGGCTCGGGGAGGGTGATGGGACCTTCCCGGGGTTCAGGACTCCTGGGTTCCCACCTCCGTCCACCCTGCCCAACACCGCTGTCTCCTTCATCCCCAGGACAACTTCGGCTACGATCTGCCAGCGGTGGAGGCCGCCATGAAGAAGCACGAGGCCATCGAGGCCGACATCTCCTCCTACCAGGAGCGCATCCAGGTGGTGGTGGAGCTGGCCCTGGAGATGGAGTCCGAGGGCTACTACGACACCAAGCGCATCAGCGCCCAGAAGGACAACATCCTGCGGCAGTGGGGGCTGCTGACCGAGCTGGTCCGCGCCCGCCGGGCTCGCCTCGAGCAGAACCTGGCCCTCCAGAAGATCTTCCAGGAGATGGTCTACATGATCGACTGGATGGAGGAGATGCAGGTAGGGCCGGGGGCACGCAGGGTCCCACGAGGAGGACGGGGGGTCCCTGGCAGTGCCGGGCAGCTCTGGACCCCGCCACCTCATCCCCCTTCCCCAGGTGCTGCTGGTCTCCAAGGATTTTGGGAAGCACCTGCTGGAGGTGGAGGACCTGCTGCAGAAGCACGGGCTGCTGGAGGCCGACATCTCCGCGCAGACCGAGCGGGTGCAGGCGCTCAACGCCGCTGCCCTCAAGTTCTCGGAGCTGGAGGGTAACGTGGGGCACCGTGGCCAGGGGCCGGCTGGGCACGGGGGCCCCCGTGCGCCTGGGGGGCACCGGAGGGGTCGAAGGGGGCTTCGGGGCGCTGCAGACCCTCCCTGCTAAGAGCTGGTTCCCCCGGCCCAGGCTACCAGCCCTGCGACCCCCAGATCATCTGCAACCGGGTGAACCACGTCCAGACGTGCCTGGAGGAGCTGGGGGAGCTGGCGGGCAAGAGGCGCAAGGAGCTGGAGGACTCCCGCCAGCTCTGGGCCTTCTTCCAGGAGATGGAGGAGGCCGAGGCGTGGATCCGCGAGAAGGAGCAGATCCTGGCCGCCAAGACGTGCGGCCGGGACCTGAGCAGCGTGCTGACGCTGACCAGCAAGCACAAGACGATGCTGGGCGAGCTGGGCAGCCGGCGGGCGCTGCTGCACCAGACCATGAAGCGGGGGGAGCAGATCCTGGCCAAGAAGCGCTTCAGCCCCAGTGGGATCCAGGAGAAGATCCGGGAAGTGCGCCTGCGCTGGAAGAAGCTGGAGGAGGTGACGGGGCTGCACCAGCAGCGGCTGCAGGAGGCCCTGAACTTCTTCCAGTTCAGCGCCGAGACGGACGACCTGGTGGCCTGGCTGCAGGACACCTACCGCATCGTGTCCAGCGACGACTTCGGCCACGACGACTACTCCACCCAGGCGCTGCTGCGGAAGCACCGGGCCGTGGTGGAGGAGGTGGAGAAGCACCGGGCGGCCGTGCTGGCCCTCCGCAAGCAGCTGGCGCTGCTGGCGCCCGAGCACCAGCAGGGCGTCGACGTGCAGATCCGCATCGTGGAAGTGGAGCAGCTCTATGGGGAGGTGGCCGAGGTGGCCGTGCTGCGGCAGCAGTGGCTGCAGGACGCCCTGGCCRTCTACCGCATGTTCAGCGAGGTGCACGCCTGCGAGGTCTGGATCGACGAGAAGGAGCAGTGGCTGGAGAAGATGGAGGTGCCGGAGGAGCTGGACGACGTCGAGGTGGTGCAGCACAGGTGCGGGGAGGGGGACGGGGACGGACGCCTGGGTCCCGCACCGCCTCGGGCACCTCCCCGACCGCCCCGCAGGCGCCTCACGTGCCTTCCCCACTGTGCCCAGGTTCGAGAGCCTGGACCAGGAGATGAACAGCGTCATGGGCCGGATCCTGGACGTGAACCAAGTGGTGCAGCAGCTGGTGGAGGGAGGCCACCCCAGCGCGGATGAGGTCCGCTCCTGCCAGGACCACCTCAACAGCAGGTACCGCCGCTCCCAGCCATTGGGAACCGCGCGGGACGTCCCTGTGGGCGCAAGGGCCTGAGGGTGGATGTATCCGAGCTGGACCCCATCCCGGCACGGGGAGCCACGTGGGCATGTCCCAGTGCCGTCCCCATCCATCCCCAGGTGGAACCGGGTGGTGGAGCTGGTGGAGCGCAAGAAGGAGCAGCTGGGCGCCGTCCTCAAGATCCAGAACTACCTGCTGGAGTGCGGCGAGATCAAGGCGCAAGTGCGGGAGAAGCGGAAAGCCATCGAGGCGACGCAGTCGGGCGGCAGCGACCTGGGCGGCGTGCTGGCCTTGCAGCGGCGCCTCTCCACCATGGAGGCAGCCCTGGTGGTGCTGGAGCCGCGGCTGGTGGAGCTGCAGCAGGAGGGCGAAGTGCTGGCGGCTGCCCACCCGGCGCGGGCCCTGGAGATCCTGCTGCCCTTCGAGCAGATCAGTGAGGAGTGGGAGGCGCTGAAGCGGGCGCTGCAGGGCTGCGAGGACTCGCTCACCGTGGCCGGCCGCTTGCAGCAGTTCATCCAGGACCTGGACAACTTCCTCACCTGGCTGGTGAAGACGCAGGCGGCCGTGGCCGCCGAGGAGGTGCCCAGCAGCCTGGCCGACGCCGAGCAGCTGCTGAGCCAGCACGCGGCCCTCAAGGAGGAGATCAACGGCTACGAGGAGGACTACGCCAAGATCCAGGCGGTCAGCGACCTGCTGGCGCTGGAGGAGACGGAGATCCCCTACCTCTCGCTCCAGCAGTGGCTGCAGAAGCTGGACGCCGGCTGGAACAAGCTGCTGCAGACCTGGGAGACGCGCCGGGAGGTGCTGGTCCAGTCGCACGTCTTCCACCTCTTCCTCAGGGACGTCAAGCAGTGCGAARCCTGCCTGTACAACCAGGTAACGCTGGCCCCGGCATGGTGCCGCCGCCGCGCGCGTGTCCCGAGCGTCCCCCTCCGGCCCCGCGTCTCCGAGGCGGCAGCATCCCGTCCTCCCTGCCCACGGCTCCTGGGGGCTTTGCAAATTGCAGTCACTTGTGCTGGGTGCAGGTGGCGTTTGGGGACAGACACACGCGTGTTGGTCTCCTGCCCGGACCCCCAAGCCACCCTCCAAACCCCTCCCAGCCTGGGCTCCATCCCTCACCCTCCAGGAGTCCACCCTGGCCCACGCCGAGCTCCCCGACACCGTGGAAGCGGTGGGCAACGCCATCAAGAAGCACAAGGACTTCACCACCACCATGGACCTCAACCTGCAGAAGATCCAGCTGGCACTGCAAGCCGGCGAGAGCCTGCAGCGGCAGGGCAACCTCTACAGCAACCGAGTGGCCGAGAGGATGGAGGCCCTCCGCGCCAAGTAGGTGCCAGGCCCGGGGCCGGCTGTGCTCCTGCCCTGCCCTGGTCCCCGGAGGGTCTGGCCCCGCATCCCTTCTACGGTGACTGGGATGCTCCATGGCCTCCTCGGCTCCAGGAGGAGGCTGGAGCCCAGCGCATCCCGGAGACGCGCAGCTTTGCAGTCTCCATCTGTGCTGGGATGCGAAAGGGGAGCGGAGTGTCCTGGGGCTGCGGTGCCCGGAGAAGCCGGCTGCTTTCCAGTTGGGTCGTGGAGGGCGTTTTGCTGTTACCTCCCGGCACGCAGCTCGCAGCAGCTCCCAGGCCGCTCATGCTGGTAAAAGTCCAGGCAATTTCTCCCCTCRCTCCCTGCAATCCCTGGAAGGGAAGCGGCCGCCCTTGTCAGCATGCGCTTCGGCACGGATTTAGCAATTTAGTGCGGCTCCTGGTGCTTTTCCACTCGCCTGAGATCCAGCCTGTGGCTTTCCCCAAGGGGATCCCAGGTGGCCGGGCGCCAACAGGGGCTGGAGACCCCCAACGCACTGCGGGAGCCGCATGCGAGTCCTCCCGCCACGTCCCCCGGGAGCCGCTGGCTCGCAGCCGGGCTGGTCCTGGAGCCGCTCCTGGCCTTAGCTTGGCCAAAGCCTCGCGGAGCACCAGCAAAAACACCGCAGAGCGGCACAAAGTGCTTGGGGCAGCGGCGTGCCCCGCCTTGGCCGTGCTCCCGTGCGCTCCGGCCACCCGGGCGGCTCCCGCAGCGCCCGCTCCCTGCGGGGCACCCTGGCCGGC
>NW_020447485.1:1377-6508 GCF_003343035.1 Apteryx rowi | reverse complement strand
CCGGGCCGGGCTCCGGGGCTGGGGGGGTCCGGGCCGGGGTCCGGGGACACCGGGCACCGCGGCGGGGACCGTGGCTGGGGGGGTCCGGGGGCGCCGGGCACCGCGGTGGGGATCGGGGCTGTGCGGGGGCGGCCGGCACCAGCACCTTTGGGCCCGGCAGAATGCGGCCCCGCGGGTTTTGCGGCAGATTCTGCATCTCTGTGGGTGACTTTGACATCTCCGCGCACGGAGGGCAGGCTCGGTGCAGGCAGACTGGCACGCACCCCTGCTGCGCCAGCGCGGGATTTGGCCCCCCGGGGGGGCAGGTTGGGAGCCGCCGCCCCCGGTGATCCGAAATGCCCCAGCCCCCACCGTGAGACGCTGGTGCCCCGTCATGCATGGCACATGTCACCCCCCCGCACACGCGTGCTGGCTGCATGCAGCAGGCATGTTCTGGCTCCCGCAGCCAATCTGCGCGCGTGCGGCTCCGGCAGCACGTTCGCTCTCGCATGGGTGAGCGGAGCCCAAAATAGCTGCTGCTGCTCCAGGAGGGAGCCAGCTGCGCCAGCCCATGGCTCCGGGAAGGCCTGGTGCGGGGCGGCCGGGCGCCGCCGGATCAATGATGCTCGTGAGCTGGGGCTGGGGGCGGTGCACAACAGGGTCCGGCTCCCCGGCGAGACCGTTGCGTCCCAGCAAACGCGGCCCCTCACTGGGGATGTGCGCGCCCACCTCCCAACCCACCGTGCATGCCGTTACCCCCCCATGCCCCCGGCCTGGACAGCACACGCAGGTGGTGATGCCCCTGGAGCTGCATGTCCGAGCTTGCCCGTTGCCCCTCCGTGGCGGTGCATGCGCCCGCTCGCATCCCCTCGGTGCATCTCTGCACCGCTGCCACTTTGCAGTCCTTGCGGGTTTTAAGTCTTCTGCTCTCGCAGCATCCCTGCGGCCCCCCCCAAACCCCCTCCTCCACCCCTGCATGGCGCACGGGCGCCGGGGGGCTGGAAGTGCCCCCTGGGGCGGCTCAGAGCCAGCACCGGCCCCAGGAAGGAGCCAAGGGCGGGGGGATGCTGCTGCAGCGGCTGCTTTGCCCCACGGGCCCTGCTGCCCCTCTGCAAGTCTGGGCATTGTGCCGGGCTGCACAGCCACGGCCCGTGGGGCTGGATGGGCGCCTCCGCTGCCTCGTCCCCCCCCGGCGTCCCCGGCCCTCACCACCTCTTCCCGCAGGAGGGGCAGCAGCTGATGCAGGACAAGCCGGAGCTGGCCGGCTCCGTGCAGAAGAAGCTGAACGAGATCCGGCAGTGCTGGCTGGAGCTGGAGAGCACGACCCAGGCCCGGGCACGGCAGCTCTTCGAGGCCAACAAGGCCGACCAGCTGGTGCAGAGCTATGCGGAGCTGGACAAGCGCCTGCTGCGCCTGGAGGACCAGCTGCAAGCGGTGGGCGCCGGGCCCGACCTGGCCAGCGTCAGCAACCAGCTGAAGAAGCTGCAGGTAGGACTGGGGGGAGCCGGATGCCTGGGTCCCCCCCACCTCGGGCAGGCCACGGGCATCAGGGGCTCCGTGCACTGCCGTGGGGCAGGGATGCTGCTGCAGGGCCGGGAGCAGCATCCCCGAGGCCCCGGCGTGGGGCAACGTGCACGGCCCTGGTGGGGTCTGGCCACACGGTTCGGCATTGCTTGCGGCTGCAGCACTGTTTACAGCTGCAGTTCGGCATCGCTTGCACCCGCGGTTCAGCACTGCTGCAGCCACAGTTCAGCATCGCTTGCAGCCATGGTTCAGCAGCGCTTGCACCCACAGTTCGGCATTGCTTGCAGCCATGGTTCGGCATCGCTTGCAGCCATGGTTCAGCATCATTTGCACCCGCAGTTCGGCATCACTTGCAGCCGTGGTTCGGCATTGCTGCACCCGTGACTCGGCATTGCTTGCATCCGTGGTTCAGCAGCGCTTGCAGCCACAGTTCGGCATTGCTGCAGCCACAGGTCGGCATTGCCACAGCCGTGGTTCGGCATCGCTGCACCCGTGGCTCAGCATCACTTCCAGCCATGGCTCAGCATCGCTGCAGCTGCGGCTCCGTGCTGAGTCATCTCAGAGCCTGCGCGGAGTGAACCGGAGCTGCCGGCACCGCGCAGGGGGAGAGCCGGGTGCTCCGGAGCGCTGGCCCGGGCCTGTTCCCGCCTGGGCTCCACGGTCTCTCCTTGCTCCGCGCGGCCGGGGGAGGCGCCAGAGCAGCCTTGGGGCTCCGGGCGCATCTGGCTCCTCTGGGCCGCGTGTCACAAGAGCGCGAGGTCTCAGCCCTGCGGGGCGCGGGAKGCCAGGGCTGGCGGCCCCTTCCCTGCCGACCTCTCCGTTTCGCCTCCCTGACAGCCCGTGCTGGATCAGAGCAGCCCGCTCTCCCCCCCAGCCTAGTCCTGTTCTCATCGCCGGGGTGCCGGTGCCCCAGGCTCCGCCGGGGTTTGTCCCTCGTGTTTAACCCACCCCCATTCGCATCCCTCCTCCCTCCCCTCCTCGGCCGCTCTCACTCCTCCCGTCCCACTCCGGGCTCTGGGGAGCCGCTGGGTGTCCTGGTGCTCCCCCTCTTCGCGCTCCGGTTCGGCGAGCGGTTTCCGCTCCCCTCCGTGACGGCAGAGCCCCCAGCTCCGTCCCCGCCGGCCGCTCGGCTGCTCCCCCCCGTGCCGGGGGTCCCGGCGGCCCCGGCCCGGCGCTGAGCCCCCCGCGCCCGCAGAGCATGGAGTCGCAGGTGGAGGAGTGGTACAAGGAGGTGGGCGAGCTGCAGGCGCAGGCGGCCGCGCTGCCCCGCGAGGCCGCCGGCAAGGAGGCAGTGGACGAGAAGCAGAGCGCCGTGGGCACCCGCATCGTCCGCCTCATCGAGCCGCTCAAGGAGCGGCGGCGGATCCTGCTGGCCTCCAAGGAGGTGCACCAAGTCAGCCACGACCTGGAGGACGAGCTGGTGAGTGGGGCCGGTGGCGGGGAGGGGACCGCGCGCCGTCCCGTCTCCTCCTGTCCCATCCCGACCCGTCTCATCTCATGCCATGCCATCCCGTCTTGTCCCATCCYGTCCCGTCCTGTCCCATCCTGCTCTGTCCCGTCCCTTCCTGTCCCATCTCATCCCATGCCAACCTGACCCATCGCATCCCATCTTGTCCCATCCCATCCCATCTGTTCCCATCTCATCCCATCCCATCCGTTCTCATGCCATCCTGTCCCATCCCATCCTGTCCCGTCCCATCCCATCCTGTCCCATCTCATCCCATCCTGACCTGTCCCATCCCATCCCATCCCATCCCATCCCGTCCCGTCCCCGTCCCGCCCCGCGTCACCGCCCCGCTCTGCCCCCAGATCTGGGTGCAGGACCGGCTGCCCCTGGCCGCCCTGCAGGAGCACGGCAGCAACCTGCAGACGGTGCAGCAGTTCATCAAGAAGAACCAGGTGGGCCGCGGGGCGGGCGCCCGGACGCCTGGGCCCCGCCGGGGGAGCGGAGGGGGAGGGGGGTCCGGCGCCGGGCTCACCCGCCTCCCGCCGCCCCAGGCGCTGCGTCGGGAGCTGCAGGTGCACCGGCCCCGCGTGGACGAGGTGCTGGAGCGGGCGGGCGCCGTGGCCGCCCTCAAGAGCCCCGAGGCGGAGGCGGCGCGGCGGCTGCGCGAGCGCCTGGCGGCCGCCTGGGCCCAGCTGCAGGAGCAGGCGGAGCGGCGGCAGCAGGCGCTGGACGCCGCGTACCGCCTGGAGCAGTACTACTTCGACGTGGCCGAGGTGGAGTCCTGGCTGGGCGAGCAGGAGCTGCTGCTGATGAGCGAGGAGAAGGGGAAGGTGCGGGGCGGCCCCGGGGGAAGGTGCGGGGGGCGGCGGGGGCCCCCGCCGGCGCCTCACCCCGCTCTGCCCCCCAGGACGAGCAGAGCACCCTGCAGCTCCTCAAGAAGCACCTGATGACGGAGCAGACGGTGGAGAACTACGAGGAGACCATCGCCCAGCTCTCCCGGCAGTGCCGGGCGCTGCTGGAGCTGGGGCACCCCGAGAGGTGGGCGGCCGCCCCCCGCCCCCCCGGGCCCGGTGCCGGGACCCCCCGCGCGCTCACCGGGCGCTGTGTCCTTGCCCAGCGAACAGGTCAGCAGGCGGCAGTCGCAGGTTGACCGGCTGTACGTGTCTCTGAAGGACCTGGTGGAGGAGCGCAAGGCCAAGCTGGAGCAGCAGTACTGGCTCTACCAGCTCAGCCGCGAGGTGGACGAGCTGGAGCACTGGATCGCCGAGAAGGAGGTGGTGGCCGGCTCCCCGGAGCTGGGGCAGGACTTCGAGCACGTCACGGTGAGCGGGCGCCCGCGGCGGCCACCGGGGCCACCGGGACCGCCGGGGCCGCCAGGGCAGGGCAGCCCCGCGGCACCATCTGCACCCTGTGCCGTGGGTGCTGGGCACGGTCCCTGCTCCATGCCATACCGGCATGTCTGCACCATGCACCACGGGCTCTGGGCATGGTCCCTGCTCCATGCCCTGCTGTGGGCCCTGGGAATGGTGTCCCAGGCTCCGGGCACTGCCCATGCACGGTGCCCAGGCACCATCCCTGCTCCGTGCAACGTGCCCTGGGCACTGTCCGTGCCCTGCACCGTGCTGCGGGAGCTGCCTCTGCCCTGCGCTGTGCCCCGGGCTCTGCCGCGGGCTCCTGGCCCCGCCGGCCATGCGCCGCCCACAGCGCTCCCGCGCCGGTCCGTCCGTCCGCTCGTCTGTCCGTCCGTCCGCGCCGTGCTCACCCCGTCCCCTGCCTGCCCCAGCTGCTGCAGGAGAAGTTCATGGAGTTTGCCAGCGAGACCGGCAGCATCGGCAACGAGCGGATCTCGGCCGTGAACCAGATGGTGGACGAGCTGATCGACTACGGGCACGCGGACGCGGCCACCATCGCCGAGTGGAAGGACGGGGTGAACGAGGCCTGGGCCGACCTGCTGGAGCTGATGGAGACGCGGGCCCAGATGCTGGCGGCCTCGCACGAGCTGCACAAGTTCTTCAACGACTGCAAGGACGTGCTGTCGCAGATCGAGGAGAAGCGGCAGCGGCTGCCCGAGCTGGCGGCCCGCGAGGCCAAGACCTCGGCCGGCACCTTGCAGCGCCTGCTCGGCGCCTTCGAGCACGACGTGGAGGTGCTGGTGGCGCAGGTGAGGGTGGTGGCGGTGGC
>NW_020447485.1:0-1237 GCF_003343035.1 Apteryx rowi | reverse complement strand
GGCCGCCCAGGTGCGGCAGCTGCAGGAGGGGGCGGCGCAGCTGCGGACGGTCTACGCCGGAGAGAACGCCGAGGCCATCGCCGCGCGGGAGCAGGAGGTGCTGCGCGCCTGGAAGGAGCTGCTGGCCTCCTGCGAGGAGTGCCGGCTCCACGTGGCCACCGCCGCCGACAAGATCCGCTTCGCCGGCACCGTGCGCGACCTCATCTCCTGGATGGACGGCATCATCTGCCAGATCGGCACCGGCGAGAAGCCCAGGTGGGCGAGCGGACGCGGGCGGACGCGGGCGGCCGGACTGCGGCGCCACGGCCGGCATCACAGCCTCCCTCCCCGCTCCAGGGACGTCTCCTCCGTGGAGGTGCTCATGAACTACCACCAGGGCCTCAAGAGCGAGATCGAAGCCCGCGGCAAGAGCATCGCCGCCTGCCTGGAGCTGGGCAAGACCCTGGTGCTCGCCAAGAGCCCCGCGGCCGACGAGGTGCCGGCGACGGGGACGGGGACGGGGCGCCGGCGCACGGGGTCCCGCTCACCCCCGCCTCCCTCCCCGCCCGCAGATCAAAGCCCACGTGGAGAAGCTGGTGGCCAAGAAGAAGGAGATGACGGAGAAGTGGGACAAGCACTGGGAATGGCTGCAGCAGAGTGAGTCCGGTGGCACCGGTGGGGGGACACGGCGCGTCCGAGAGGGTTGGGGCGGGAGCCAGGACACTGGGGTCCTCTCCAGCGCGGGGGCTCAGGACAGCCAGCACCGTCCACAGGAGGAGATGCTCTTGGGGGACATGTCCCCATCCTGGCATCCCCGCGTCCGGGGGGACCCTGACGCCCCGGTTCGGCACCATCCGTGGGAAATGGGGGATGCATCCCCATCCCGCGGGGACCCTGACGCGCGGTGCCGGCGCCGTGTCTCCCGCAGTGCTGGAGGTGCACCAGTTCGCCCAGGAGGCGGTGGTGGCCGACGCGTGGCTCACGGCCCAGGAGCCGCTGCTGAAGAGCCAGGAGCTGGGCAACAGCGTGGACGAGGTGGAGCAGCTCATCCGGCGGCACGAGGCTTTCCGCAAGGCGGCCGCCGCCTGGGAGGAGCGCTTCAGCTCCCTGCGGCGCCTCACCACGGTACGGGGCGCCGGAGCATCCCGGGATGCAGGGGGGCCCAGGCGTCCTGGGCCGCGGCGCCCCCCCCCCCCCGCTCACCCGGTCCCGGCTCCCGCAGATCGAGAAGCTGAAGGCAGAGCAGAGCAAGCAGCCG
>NW_020447484.1:97064-98764 GCF_003343035.1 Apteryx rowi | reverse complement strand
GTTTTCCAGACGTTCGTTAGTCCAGTTCATCAGCTTATCCCCCGCTGCTGCTTTTTGGGGCTCGTTAGCCCAATTCCTTAATGAGCAGTTCCTTTCCCGGGGGGGGGTTGGGGGAGCTTGTTAGCCCAGTTCCTTGATGAGCAGATTCTTCCACAGTGGTGGTTTTTTGGACGCTTGTTAATCCAGTTGGTCAACAAGTGACTTCTTCCACAACAGCCTTTTTGGGGCTCATTAGCCCAGATCATTAATGAGCAGCTCCTCGCCCAGTGGTGATTTTGGGGGCTCATTAGCTCAGTTCCTCAATGACCAGCTTCTTCCCCAGTGGCATTTTTGGGGCTTGTTAGCCCAATTCCTCGACGAGCAGCTCCTTCCCCGGCAGCACTTTCCAGGGCTCGTCAGTCCAATTCCTCGACAAGCGGCTTCTTTTCCGGCGGCCTTTTGCCGCCCCACATCCTCTCCAGCTGMCGGCTGACGGCGCTCACCTCGCTCAGGGCCCGCCGGTGCCTCTCGTACTCGGCCTCCGCCTCGGCGGCCAGCGAGCTCAGAGCCTGGCGGTTCTCGCAGCTCCAGGCGAGCAGGAACTCGCACTTCTTCTTGGCCCCGTAAAACCGGCCCCGCTCCTCCTTCGGCACCAGCTTCCTGGCCCTGCCCAGCAGCCGGGCGAGGTGGGACAGCGCCGCGGCGGTAGCACCCGGCCGCTCGCCCCGCAGCAGCTGCGCCACCGCCAGCACGAGCCCAGCGTCGCCCAGGGGACACTGCGGGTAGCYGCAAGCGGCGACGGCGCCCAGGGCGGCCTGCAGGGCCTCGGCGGTGGAGCCGAAAACCTGCCGGGCCCCCAGGGCCCCCGAGACGTCGAGGGCGGCGGCGGGCACCTCGGGCAGCAGCCGGTCGTCGCCGTTGTGCAGGGCCAGGGCGAAGGCGTAGCCGCAGAGTGCGTTGGGCAGCTGGAAGTGCAGCAGGGGCGAGGGGGGCCGGCGGCACAGGGAGCGCAGCGGGGGCACGGCAGCGGGCGGCGCGGGGCCTTCATCTTCCTCCTCCTCTTCTCCTCCTCCTCCCAGAGGCTCCCCCACCTCCTCCACCAGCCTCTCCGGGCGGCTCCGCCGCCACCACCACGGTCTCCAGGGCGGCACCAAGGCGGCCACGTCCCCCGTGTCCACGAGGCGCTGGAAAGCGGCCCGTTCCTGCGGGCTGAGGCGCTCCCAGAGGCCGCGGCCTAGCGGCGCCGCCTCATCCTCGGCCTCGCCTAGCCGCCGCAGCCGCCTCAGGGCGGCGTCCAGGCGGGCCCGGCCCGGAGGGGGGTCGCCGTGCTCGGCCTCCAGCGCCTGCAGGACCTGCTGCCGGTAGAAGGCCTCGGCGCAGCCGCCGTGGCCCCGGTAGCAGGGCAGGGAGCAGAGGCGGCGGTTGCAGCGCGGGCAGGTGTAAGGAGCCGCCGCGGCGCCGCACAGGCCGCACGGCTCCTCCGCCGTCGCCGCCATCTTAGGCGCCGCCGTCTCCCTCACAGCGCTCGGCTGTTTCCGGTCGCGCTAGGCTCCTTCCGGTCGCGCTTCGGCGCCTCTCGGGAGGGTTCGGCTCTTTCCGTCACCCCTCGAGGCTGCTCGGCTGGGCCCGCCCTCTTCTCGGCGCTCCGCCCCCCCCCTCGGGAGTGTTCGGCTCTTTCCGTCAGCCCTCGGGCGAGCTCGGCTCCTTCCGCCGCCGCTCGG
>NW_020447484.1:86861-88487 GCF_003343035.1 Apteryx rowi | reverse complement strand
GGGGGCGATGCGCGTCCTTTAGGAGTTGGCGTTGGGGCCCTTCTTCTTGCCGAAGCCCGGCACGATGTTGACGAAGCGGCGGTTGTACTGCATGCGCCGCTTGGCCCGGCCCGTCTTCTTCTTCTTCTTCTCCTGCTTGGCCACCTGCGGGGGGCACGCGCGGGGTCAACAGCAGTCGCCCCGACCCGAATTCGGCACCGTCCCACCCAAAAAGAGGACCAGGGCGTCCGGGTTGCCCCTGTCGCGACTCACCTTGGGGGTCTGACCCCTCACTTTGCCGGCGCGGGCCAGGGAGCCGTGGACTTTACCTGCGTGGGGAAGCGGAAACGACGTCATGGCGCGCGTCGGAGCCGGCCGCCTCGTTAGGTGCCTAAACGAGGGCTCCCCCCCCACCACCCCGTACTCACCCCCCAGCACGCGGGCGGCCACCTCCAAGGTGGAGAACTCGGCGACGTCGCTCTGCCCCAGCACGGCGTCGTCCTCCAAGGGGGCCCCGCCGAAGAGCAGCACCTGGTCGCGGGGCGCGATGCCCTCCAGGGCCGCCACGCGCGCCTGCCGGCACACGGGGACCGAGCGTGAGTGCCGCCGCTTCCGCGGGAAGCTCCGAGCCGAGCGGGCTTTAATCCCACCCCGAGAGCGACCCTCACCTTGATCTGGGCGACGGTCTCATYGCCGGAGACCTCGAGGGCGTGCAGGTTCTGCGCGCGGACGAAGAGCTGCATGGTGCCCGACGCTGCGGCGGCAGAGGGTGATTCAGCTGCGTCCCGATCCCGGACGTTCCCCCCCGCCGGCAGAAAAGGCAGCCGGGGAAGAGGCTGCGGTCGCTCGGCCAAGCCGATTTTAGCTTTTCAACCTCGTTCCCATCCCTGTTTGTCGCTGACGAGGCTTAAAACAGCCTCCCTGCGCGCAGCTCCCTGTTTTTAACTCCTCTGTGCCCCCCCCAAGCTTTCGGAAGCCCCCGGGGGGGTTTTTTTTCGCTGCCCCAATGTCTCGGCGCCAAGCTGGCTCTGCCGCGGGAGCTTGTTTTGGTGCCGCAGAGGCATCTCTGCGGCTGCTCCCATCCCAAAGGGACTTTGCCCTGGCCGGGTGCCGACCGTGGAGGCCAGGGGCAGCACCCCGGGGAAGGGGAACCCTGGCGTCCGGTTGATGCTGATTTTTTTGGCCCTCCGACACCCCCAAGTTCCCCCTTTGGCACCCCAGGGTGCCCCTCCAAGGTATTTCCCCCCTCCAGGGCTCAAGGGGTCACCCCACGGCTTCCCAGATGTCCCCAAAGATCCTCCGGCACCTTCCAGTTTTCCCTTGTGTCCCCCTGGGCACCCCCAAGGCCTCACAGATCCCCCCCAGATTCCTCCCATCTCCCTCACCTGCAGCCCCAGGCCTTAAAGACTCCCCAAATCCTCCATGCTCACTCCTAAGCCCCCCCTAAGTCCCCAAAGCCCCTCACAAGCTCCCCGCCAGTCTCATAGGCCCCCCATAAACTAGTACAGACATCCTTGGGCTCCTCAGACTCCCCCCAATGCCCCCCCGAGCCTCACAGACTCCCCCAAAGGCTCCTCCACTCCTCCAGGCATCACAGACCCCCTCCCGAATGCGTCCTCATCCCCAAAAGGTCTCCCCTGGCCCCCC
>NW_020447484.1:76438-84971 GCF_003343035.1 Apteryx rowi | reverse complement strand
AATTTGGGGGAGCTGGAATTTCCCATGAGGCAGAAAAAGGGGTAAAAATGGGTTAAATGTCCCCCCTTTTTTGGACTGGAGACTCCACAAGGCAAAAATACCCCAAAATGGGTTAAATACCCCACTTCCTTGGACTCGAGCGCCTCGTGGGCTAAAAAAAGGGTTAAAAAAGGGGCAAAACACCCTGTTTTTTTGGACTGGAGTCCCCCACAAGGTAAAAGGGGGGGGGAACAGGTTTAATACCCATTTGGGGGGGCTGGAGCCCCCCGTGAAGTTAAAGGGGGTAAAAACAGGCTAAATACCCCCATTTCTTGGGCTGGAATTCCCCATGAGGTAGAGAAAGGGGTAAAAACGGGTTAAATACCCCTATTTTGGGGGGATGGGAGTCCCCTGCAAAGTAAGAGAGGGGTAAAACCAGCTAAATACTCCCCCCCCCCCAGGCTGCAGCCCCCTGCGAGGTAAGAAGAAGGGCAAAACCCCCCCAAATCCTCCCCCGGCAGCCCCGGGAGGGGGGTTATTTGCCCCCGGCGGTGCTGGGGAGGGGGGAAACGGCCGCTTCGTGCCCCCTTTCCGAAGCTTTTTCCCCCCCTTCCACTGGCAGACCCGCCGCCCGCCCTGCCCTACTTCGTGCGCCGCTCCCGCATGCACAACGTCCCCGTCTACCGCGACCTCACCCACGGCAACCGGAAGATGACGGTCATCCGGAAAATCGAGGGGGATATTTGGGTAAGCGCCGGCGTTTCGGGGCCGGGAAAAAATAAAAAAAAAAGGGGGAGGGGCGGAAAAGGTCCCGGCTTCCAACGGCTCCTTCGGCAGGCGCTGGAGGGGGAGCTCAAGGCCTTCCTGGGGCGGCGCGCGGGGCGCGAGCCCCTGACGCAAGTCAACGAACTCACCGGCACCCTCCGCATCAAGGGCTACTTCGACGGCGAGGTGAAAGCGTGGCTGCTGGAGAAAGGCTTTTGAGGAACGAAAAGCCGCCGCCAGGGCTTCTCCCAGCCGCGTCCCTGCTTTATTTACACAACACCACGGAAAAATGTACAGAAACGGTTTACAAAAAAAACCAAAACAAAAAAAACAAAACAAAAAAACCCACAGAGAAAGAGAAGGGCGAGGGGAGGGGGGGAAAAAAATCAAAAAACCGGAACAAAATAAATCCTCTCCGGGGCCGAGACGGGGTCGAAGCCGGCGGCGCTCAGCTCTGCGAGTAATATTGGCTGTAATTCCATGGCGTCTGGTAGCTGTAAGCGCCGTAGTTTTGCTGCGGGGACACAACGGGGTTACAGGGGGTGTTGGTGACACCCGGACCCAGGTGTCCTGCCCTCCCCCCCCCTTATTTCCCCCCTCCCCCCTTTTCCACTCACCTGGTACCAGTAATTATACGCCGCCGGGTTGCTCATGTCACCCCCCATGGCCAAGTTCATGGGGCCCAGGAGGCCGCCGGCGTCGTCGGGCCGCAGCCTCTTGTCGTCGGGCTCGTCGGCGCTGCGGAGGGGGAAGGGGAAAAAAAACCCAAAAAATGGGTGTCAGCGGCGGCGCCCGGCTCCCGTTTCGCCCGCCCGGCTCCCGTTTCGCCCGCCCTCACCCGTTTTCGGGAGCCCTCTTGCGCGTGGCGTGGTGCTTGAGGAATTTCTGGTGCTCGTCGTAAGCCGTCAGGAGGCTGCAGGAGCAAGGCGGAGGTGAGGCGGCGGCCGGGAAGGGATCCGGCTCCCGTTCCCTCCCTGCCTTCCTTTTCCGCTCCCCTGCCCCGGCCCCAACCTGTGAATGCTGGAGCCGAAATCCTCGAGGAACTCGACGCGSCGCTGCGAGAAGACGATCTTGGTCTCGTCAGGCAGCCCGCTGCTCAGCGCCCGCTCGAAGCAGCTCATGGTGTTGCCCTCGTTCTGCCGCACGTCGGCGCTGAACTCCATCTCCAGCAGGTTGGCGTAGAGCCGGGCGTTCTCCTGCGCCCGCCAGCAAAAAAGGGGGCCCCCCACCCCCCCGAGAAGCCCCTGCCATGAGAGCGGGGACAGCCAAAAAGGGGGCAGGGGGGGCCCTGAGTGGGGTCTATAGGGCCCCAAAAAGGGCTTGTGGGGCCTCAAGAGGGTTTATAGAGCCCCCAAAACAGCTTGTGGGGCCTCAAGCAGGTTTATAGGGCTCCCAAAACGGGTTGTGGGGCCTCGAGTGGGGTTTATAGAGCACCAAAAAGGGCTTGTGGGGACTCAAGAGGGGTTATAGGGCTCCAAAAAGGGGTTGTGGGGCCTCGAGTGGGGTTTATAAAGCCCCCAAAAGGGTTTATGGGGCTCCCGAGTGGCGTCTCTAGAGCCCCAACAGCATCTGCGGGGCCCTGAAAGAGAATTAAAGACCCCCGATAGGGTTCACAGTGCCCTCAGCAAGGTCTACGGGGCCTCGAGTGGGATTTACGGGGCCCCGAGTGAGGTCTATGGGGCCGCAAGTGGGATTTACGGAGCCCGAATGGGGTTTGTGGGCCCTCAAGCAGGATTTCTTGAGCCCCAAGGGGGACTGTGGGGCTCCCAGGGGTGATTACAAAGCCCCAGTGGGCTCTGTGGGGCCCCAAATGGGGATTTGTGGGGCCCAAAGTGGGTTTTTTAGTGTTCCAGCAGGGTCTGGAGGCCCCTGAGCAGCAGTTAGGGAGCTCTAACACCTCTGCAAAGGTTTTTGTGGGGATTAATAGTGCGCAATTCGGGTTTATATAGCCCCAAACGCAGGCAGCGGGGCTCCAAGCCATGATTAGAAAGCCCCAGGGGGGCCTGTGAGGCCCAAAATGGGGATTTTATAGCCTCAAATGGGGTTTGTTGGACTCGAGGGGGGTTTATAGAGCCCCAGCACCATCTTTGGGGCCCCAAACAGGATTTATAGAGCCCAAAGAGGGGGTTTATAGAGCCCAAATTGGCATTTGTGTGGTCAAAAAGTGGGGTTGAGAGCCGCGAATGGCATTTGTGGGGCCCAAAGAGAATTTTTAGAGCCCCAGATGGGGTTTATCGAGCCCCAAACGGGGTCTGTGGGACCCAAAGGGGGGTTTGGAGAGCTCCCAGCATCATCTTTGGGGCCCCAAATGGGGTTTTTAGAGCCCCAAATGGGGTCCGTGGGCCCAAAGGGAGTTTTTAGAGCCCCAAACAGGGTTTGTGGGGCCCAACGGGGGATTTAGGGAGCCCCCAGCATCGTCTTCAGGGCCCCAAATGGGATTTCCAGAGCCCCAAAGGGGGTCTGCGGAGCCCAAAGGGGGGTTTATAGAGCCTCAGCACCATCTTTGGGACCCCCAGTGCGATTTACAGAGCCCCCGGCATCATTTTTGAGGCCCCAAGTGGGATTCACAGAGCCCCCCACCCCGAAACGAGCCTCGCCGCCTCACCGGGTCTTTCTCCAGCGCCTCCACGAGGACCTTGCGGGCTTTGATGAGGTTCTTCTGCACCTTGAAGACCTGGCGGGCCAGCTTGATGGCGTAGAAGGAGGCGAGGGGCAGCCCCTCGTTGGCGCGCATGGCCTCCTGCAGCCCCGGCACCACCTCCTCGAAGCAGCGCAGGATGCGGCGCGCCTCCTCCAGGTTCCCTGCGGGGCCGAGACGCCGCCGCCGCCGTTACCGACCCCTCCGCGCCGCCGCCGCCGCCGCCGGGGCAAACAAACACGTGAAAGGGGGTTCGGGGGGCGGCGGCGGCAGGCTCGGAGCGAGGGGAGCGGCACAGTCACGGTGTTTCCGGCTGCCGCGTGTCCCCTCTTGCTAACGAAGCAAGACGGGGCTGAAACACACGTTTTGGGGCTAAATAAAGGGGTTTGGGCATCGGCATCGCCCTAAGTGACTGGAGATGCACAGTCGCAGCGTTTCCGGCTGCCGCAGTGATGGTGGTGTGTGTCCCCTCTCCCTAACGAAGCAAGACGGGGCTGAAGGATGCATTTTGGCGCTAAATAAAGGGGTTTGGGCATCAGCATTGTCTTAAATGACGGGAAACGCACAGTCCTGGCATTTCCAGCTGCTGCAGTGACAGTGTCACACGTGTCCCCTCCTACCAACAAGGCAAGACGGGGCTGAAGGACACGGTTTGGGGTTAAATAAAGGGGTTTGGGCATCGGCGTCATCTTAAATGACTGGAAACGCACAGTTGCAGCGTTTCCGGCTGCCTTGGTGATGGCAGCGCGTGTCCCCTCTTGCTAACGAAGCAAGATGGGGCTGAAGGACACGTTTTGGGGCTAAATAAAGGGGTTTAGGGATCAGCATCATCTTAAATGACCAGAAACGCACAGTCCCGGCATTTCTGGCTGCCTTGGTGACAGTGTCGCGTGTGTCCCCTCTTGCTAATGAAGCAAAACAGGGTTGAAGGACACAGTTTGGGGTTAAATAAAGGGGTTTGGGGATCAGCGTTGTCTTAAATGTCCGGAAACGTACAGTCGTGGTGTTTCCAGCTGCCTTGGTGACAGTGTCATGCGTGTCCCCTCTCCCTAACGAGGCAAGACGGGGCTGAAGGACACGTTTTGGGGCTAAACGGGGCAATTAAGGCACCAGAAATGCACAACCGCGCCGTTTTGGGCTGCCTCAGTGACGTCATCCCCGTCCCCTCTGTTAACGCYGCAGCCGGATGGCAGCGGGGCACGTTTCGGGGCTAAACGAAGCGCTTTGGGCCCTGGCGCCGAGCAGAAACGCGCGATCCTAACGCTGTTAACGCCGCGGCGGCCCGGGCCGCCCCAAAACGGCCCCTTCCGTGGGTTCCTCCTCTTCCTCACCTTGTTTCTCTTCGAAAGCCGCCCAGAGAAGGTGGATATTGGGTTTCCGGGGCAGGTGGTAGCCGCAGGCTCGCTGGAAGACGCTCCTAGCCCCCGCCACGGTGTGGTTCTCCAGGTACCTGGTGTACTGCAGCGGCCGCCGCGGGAGGAGGAGGAGGAGAAGGAGAGAGAAGAGGCCGAAGGGGGCGCGTTAACATCCTCCCCGCCCGGCCGGGCGAGGACGTACGAAAGCGCTACGTCAGGTAGGGTGCACTCACGTTAAAAAGGGGGTTAACACACCTCTCTTCTGAATTTCCTGCACCCTCTTAGGCAGGGAGGTGCCACGGGCGGATAAAAAAGCAGCAACGGAATTTAAAAGAAGGGTGTTAGAATTGTGCTCCACAACATAGACGAAAACCAACCCCCGAAATCAATCGAAACGGGGGTGGGTGGGAAAAAACAAAACCAAAAAAAAAAAACCACACACGAACCCGATTCGGATGTCCGAGAGAGAGAGAAAGAGAGAGCGGGAAGAGGGGGGCCGGCTCCCTGCTGGCGGCGCCCCCGGGGGGGGGCCCAGGCGTCCGGCCCGCGGGGGCGTCTCTGCGAGCTGGCGACGCCGCGACCGGCTGCGGGGCGAAATCAGCCGGATTCGGCTACGAGGAGGGAATAAAGGCGGTGGTGGGGGGGGGGTTCGTGTCTCCCCCCCCCGCGGGGGAGGCCTCACCTTGACCCAGAACTCCTCGTAGAGGGCGCAGGCGATGACGCAGCGCTCGAAGAGGACGATGGTGCGCTCGTGGGAGCCGGCGGCCATCTCGTAGTCCAGGTAGTCGCGCCAGTTCTTCAGCTGGGCTCGCTCCAGCGGCTTCACGTGGAAGTACGGYCTCTTGATCTGCGGGGACGGACGGATAGATGGACAGACGTGAAACCGGGGCGGCGCGGGGGGGGAAAAGGGCGCCCGGGTGCCGCGGATGCGTCGCCGCTTACCCCTTCCTCGAAATTCCAGCGTTTGCTGACTTCCGCCTCGTTCTGGGTGTAAATCTGCTGCCGCATGGAGATCACCAGCTCGCGGATCTTCTCCTGGTCTAAATCCTCCTGGAGGAGACGGCGAGAAGTTGGGAAACGGCGAGAAATTGGGAAGACGGCATCCCCTCCGTGCGTGGCGGCCGGGCGCAGCGCCGGGCACCCACCTGGCCGTCGTCGGCCGCGTCCRGCTTCGTCTCCACGCCGGGAGGCAGGTCCTCTCCCGGCGGAGCCTCCGTCGCTTCCGGCTCCGTCGGCTTCGGCACCGTTTCGGTGGCCAGCTTGGACTGGACCCACAGCAGCTCCTCGGGGGACAGGATGTCCTTGGGGGGGTTGTGCATCACGTGTTCCTTGAACCTGCGGCGCAGCGGGAAGAGTCGGAGGAGGCCCGGAGCGGCGCCCGGAGCGCCCGGGAGTTCCCGACGCGGGGAATGGCGGAGGTTTTGGCACCCCAGGGGGATTTTCCACAGGGAACAGCGAAGATTTTGGCACCCCAGGGGGATTTTCCACAGGGAACGGCAAAAATTTCGCCACCCCGGGTAGATTTCCAGCAAGGAGTTTGCTGCCCCAGGTTGATTTTCCATGGGGAACAGCAAGGAGTTTGCCACCCCAGGTCGATTTTCCACAGGAAGCAGCAAGGAGTTTGCCACTCTGGGGGGATTTTCCATGGGGAACAGCAAGGATTTTGCCACCCCGGGTGGATTTTCTGCACACCGTGGGGAACGGCGGAGATCTGCCGCCCCGTCGGGGTTTTTCCGCCCGCCGCAAAAGGTCCGGATGTGCAGGGAAAGAGGGGGGATTTTCCACGCGCCGGAGCTGCCAGCGAACACCTACTTTTCCCAGTGGTGGTTGTAGAGCTGGGTGGGCATGGAGAGCACCCGGTCGTAGATGCCGGTGATGGCCCGGAGGTCGCCCTGCTCCCGCTCCCACTCGACGTAGAGCTCCCAGAGCTTGTCGGAGCGGAAATCCATGCCGGCCGCCGCCACGGCTGACTCGAAGACGCTGCGGGCACAGAGAGGGAGAGGTGGGAAGGGCGGCGCCTTCGTTCGCAGCCCGCTAACGGGCTCCGCGCCAGGTGGGAGCAGTCGAGGCTCTTCCGCCTCCGTCGGCCACCTACCCGCGGATCTTCTGGATGGATTCGGGGAGGTTCATGTCCAGCGTGGACTGGAGGTAGGAGATGTAGTGGATCCACAGGTCCATGCTGAGGGGGATGGACTGCAGCCCGCGCTCGAACACCTGCGGCCGGAGAGCGTCGGAAAGTCACGGAGACGCCTCGGAAAACACTCAGCTCCGTGGCGAGGCGGGGGTGGAAATGGGAGGTAAAACCCCAAAACGCCTCGGAGACGCTCGGCTCCGTCGCAAAGCGAGGACGGAGACGGGAGGTGAAACCCCCCGAACGCCTCAGCTACCTCGCTCCCTCACAAAGCGAGGACGGGAATGGCGCATATTGCCCCAAAACGCCTCAGCTGTCCATCTCCATCACGGAGCGGGGACGGAAACGGCACGTAACGCCCCGAAATGCCTCGGGCACCTGGATCTGTCACGAAGCAGGGACAGAAACGGGGTGTAACGCCCCGAAACGCCTCGGCCGTACAGCTCCGTCACGAAGCAGGGACAGAAACGGGGAGGGGGGAGGGGGGGTAACGCCCCGAAACGCCTCCGGCCCCCGGCTCCGTCAGGGAGCAAGGCCCGAAAAACGGCGCGCGCCACCCCGGAAAGGCCCCGCACCTCCTCGGTCTCCTTGCCGAAGTCGAAGCGGCGTTCCATGTCGGCGTACTTCTTCCAGTAGCCGTAGCAGTAGGGGTAGTGGGCGAAGAAGGCGTCGAAAGCCTTGCGGGCGGCGAAGATGTGGTTCTGCGAGGGCGAAAGCGCGCGCTGGGCCGGAGCCGCCACCGCGTTACGGTGCCCCCCGTCCCCGTCCCCGCCACGGTCGCCCCTCGGGTTTCCGCGACCGCCGCGTTTTCGCGGTGAAAAGGGGACTTTGGTCTCAGCCGCCCCCGTGGGTTAAGTTTTAATAAACCGCCTAATTAATGCCGTTGTTCGACGCGGGGGGGTTGTTTCCATCGCGAGCGGGGAGAAAGAGCCAGGGGTGAAAATGGTGTGTAACGTCCTGAAATGCCCCGAGCGCTCGGCTCTGTCAGGAATTAGGGCTGAAAACAGCATGGAACGCCCCAAAACGTCTCGAGCGCCCAGCTCCATCAGGAATTAAGAACCGAAAACAGTGCGTAACTCCCCAAAACGCCTCGAGCGCCCAAGTCCATCAGGAATTAGAGCCAAAAACGGCATGGAACGCCCCAAAACGCCCCAACTGTCTGTCTCTGTCAGGAATCGGAGCCCAAAACAGCGTCAAATGCCCCAAAGCACATCAAGCACCTGGCTCCGTCACGAAACAGGGCCGAAAACGGCACGTAATGCCCCAAAACGCCTCGAGCGCCCGGCTCTACCGGGAATTAAGACCTGAAAACAGCATGTAACTCCCCAAAACATCTTGAGCACCCGGATCAGTCAGGAATTAGGGCCAAAACCAGCACATAACTCCCCCAAAGGTCTCAAGCACCCGGTTCTGTCAGGAATTAGAACTGAAAACGGCACGTAACGCCCCAAAACGCCTCGCACCCCAGGTGGCAGAGCCATTTCGCAGCCGGGGCGTGTGCAGGGGGGCGAGGGGGCGTTTTTTAACCTCTCCCCGGGCGTTTTTGGGTTTTTTTTTCCACCCACCTCTTGCTCCACGTACTGCAGGAGCTCGGTCCAGGCGGTGAAGTCGTGGGGGTTGTCGCGGGCGGCCCGCCAGAAGCGCTCGAAGTCGGGGGGGTCGGCG
>NW_020447484.1:63800-74603 GCF_003343035.1 Apteryx rowi | reverse complement strand
GGGACCCGGATGGACCGCCAGAGAGCGCCGGAGGACCGGCGGGCTAGAGAGGCCCCGCGAGCGCCGAGACCAGTCGTGGAGCCAAAAGAGACTTCCGGCTTTCCTTGCCGCGTCTGTGTGGTCGAAAGGCGCCAGGAGCATAGAGACAGGCTCGGGAAGAGAAAGCAGAGCGGCCAGGAGGCTCCCTGGCAACCATAGAGACACGGGGAGGGGAACCACTACCAGCACAGCCTCTTTACCAACCATAGAGACACTCGGAGAGAGACCAGAGTGGTCAAGTGGCTCAACAACCATAGAGACAAGAGGGGAGCACAGCTATAACTGGGCAACCATAGAGATGGGCAGCCAGTAGGGAGACAATGGTGGTCATCTGGCTTTTTAGCAACCATAGAGACATTAGGGTGTGGTGGGAAGAGACCAGAGGAGGCAACTGGCTCCCTAAAAACCATAGAGACACATGAGGAAGAGAGACCAGAGGAGCCAACAGGCTCCTTGGCCCCCTCTGACTCCTGGGCCAAGGGAAGAGCCTGGAGGATCAAGGCCTGGAGGACAACAGAGGCCGAGGGCAGGGCTGTAGGGGGTCAATACTCCTACCCCAACACCCACGCGCAAAACCAGAACGCCAAGCTTTAATGCAATCTTTATTTTGCTGTATATACAATTAAGCTATTAAAAATTTGTACATTATTTACAAATTAAATAATTACCCAAACCCTCCAACGTGAACTCTGCCGCGCACAAATAAAATGGGGGGGAGAGAGAAGTTAAAAGGAAGCAACGGAGGCAGCGACGGGCCAGACTCGTCCTTGCGGTCGCCCTCACTTCTTCACTTTCCTCTCCCCAGATTAAATCAACCCCTAAAGGAAGCAAAGTCCAAGGAAGCTGGGGGCACGCTTCCGCAGCCTCAGCTTCTCCAAAAGCCCAACGTAAAATGGGACCATCCAAAAATATTCTCGCTTTTCCACTCAAAAAGGTTATTAAAAAAAAAAACAAAAAGCAGGGCGCTCTGTGGCGGGCGTTCGGATCGACTCCACCCCAAGCCCTGGAAGCAGGAGACCCAGGCAACTCCTCAACACTCAAGTTTCCAAACACCGCTTTGTTATTGCCGAGTTGCTCATAATACACTATTTTTCGGTAACGAGCTCCCCCCCCAAGTTAACCCGGAGAAGGGGATGCAGCCCTGGGAGAGCCTCAGCGGGATACGGAGAAGGGAAGGAAAAGGATCGCGAGAAGGTGCCAGCCACCCCCAGGTTGGCCCGCGCTGCGGCAAAACGCTCTCCATCCCCTCCGCGTGAATTCCTCACCCACCGGCCGGGTGCTTCGCCTCCCCCCGGAGCCTCCCACACAGTTACGGACATGGGGCGCAAAGCTCGGCCTCACGCCAAAACTATCCCCCTTTGGGCTCACCGCCCCGTGTGATCCTCTCGCCGCCCAAAAATCCGCTTTCCGCCTTTTCTTCAGAAGGGCCGACGGCGGGAAAGGGAAGGGGAAGAGGTCCCCGAGCTTCCCGCGCCGTCTCCGACTGTTTTCCCTGAGATATGTGTACTATTAGAAGCCGCTTCGGTTAAAAGAGAGGCACTGAAGAGTGATAACATCCCTGGAACGGAAAAGACACACGGCGGAGATGGCTTTGAGGGTCCCTGGGGGCCATGTGGATGCCGGAGTTGGGTGATGGCAGGTGTTGACGCTCTGTCCCAGCGCTCCTTCCCGCTGTGCCGCACGGCGCGCCGACTCCAGCCCCCTCGGATGGGGAAAACCAGGCGGGAATCAGGCAGCTGGGAGCCGAGAGTTAACGGAGCAAGACTTAAAGCTGCCTCCTGGTGCTGTTAGCCGCCGACACGGATGTCCAAACCGCTCCCCGACGCCGATAAGGACACACCGCGAGCCCGGCTGCTCCTTTGGGAGTTGCGCAGAGGGATAAAGGGAGAGGATCAGGCCGGAGAATCGGAGGGTTTATTAAAATCGCCGAAGCCTCTCCGTTACGATGCCCCGGACAGGCTCCCCATCGCCGCTATCCACAGCCAAGGCGGTTCCTAGGAGAGATCCGCTAATACTGTCAATCGGCAAGAGACCGTCCGCCTCTAACGAGCCCTTCCGGAAAGGGAGGGCGTTGAAGCAAGCAACACGGAGCGCAGCCGGAGCGGAGGCGAACGAAACCCCTCGGAGCTCCGGGACGGCAGCTGACGTGGCTCATTTCACCCCAGCTCGCCACCGTCCCCGCCAGGCCGCAGTCGAGGCGGCTTTTTGCCTCCCGCCCTCCCGAAGTGCTGCTAAAATGAAGCAGGAAGAGATCGAACGGGAATAAGCTCCGAGCAGAACGACCGCTGGCGCCTTAGGGGGACGTCGCGGCCGAGGGCGGAGAGACTTCGGCCGCGTTTCTCCTCCTGGAGATGCGGGGATTCGTTCTCAGCCCGTCCCAAAGCACTCGAAGAAAAACTTGGGTGAAAACCAAGAGCTTTCAAGCAATTTCAAGCCTCTCCTTCGCTTGACCGAAAAAGCCACCAGGTCCTAACACGGCACGAAGACGGCCGGAGCTTCCTGCCGCAAATCAACGCCCGGATCAGCCCGAAACGCCCCAAATCGGGCTCTGTGACCGCCAGCTCAGATGATGGCGGAGAGCGAAACRCTTTTATCAACTCCTCCGGCCTCCAAACCGGCTGCCTAGCGCATCCTGCCAACGTCCAGCGCGAAGGCAGCTCCCCCTGCTCCTTCGGAACGGCTTCCCGGCCAGCATCACGGAGGCAGAGCCCGGGACTCCAGAGGTAGAAAGAAAACGGGGCCAAAGCGAGAAAAAACAGGTGGAAAGAAGCTGCCGCCCGCCGGAGAGGAAAAGGCGGCCGCGGACGATGGCTGCGTCCTCCAACAAGGGGCTGGAGGCTCCGGAAAAGGAGCTGGCGGAGGCGGGTGCTGCACGAGGCTGGAGTCACAGACAGGACAGCCGGGGACGGGTTTGCTTCCAGGCTGTGGTTTTCTTGGGGTTTTAAGTCGGAACCGGGAAGAAAAGGCAGAAAAAGAGGCCGAATCCGACTCCCCGGCCTCGAGACGAGTCCGTTTCTCTGCACGCGAGGGCCCCAAACGCGGAGGGACGATGGGACCGGCTCCCCCGCTGCCGTCCCCACGCCTTCGTCTTCCGTGAAATTTCGGCGGCGGGGAGGAGGAAGAGGGAGGGAGAAGAGCTGGGGGGGAAAAACAGAGCCCAAAATCGGTCACCCAGGCGAGCTGCGGAGGAAGGACGTCAGTGAGAAGAGGAAGGGGGCGATTCCAGTTTCTGGAGCCGGCGTCTCCGGAGCTCCGCGGCGTCGGGTTCCCCCAGCAGAGACGATTCCTCGCCTTCCTCTTCCGGCCCGGCGAGAGGCGCGAAGCCCTCGGCGCCCGCYGGCCCGGCCGGATCTGAGGGAACAAAGCGGAACCGCGTCAGTTTGAGGAATTGTGGCTTGGAGAGCTGGGAAAAATTGGTTTAAGTTTATAGAAAAGCAGCTGCGCGAAGAGACAAACAGCCGAGCGGCGGGATAAGGCGTCTGCCTGGGAAAACCGCACCTGCAGCCTGCCGGTAAATGGCTAAATAACCGCCGAGAGACTCGAATATCTTAAAAGAGGGTCCGGTCTCGGCATTTGGGGACCGTCAGAGCCTCAAGGAGCCCGATTCTCCCTCCCGTTACCTGCCTAAACCTCTGCAGCGGCGCTTACGTGCCTCGCGGGGTGTTTCTCCCCCCAATTTCTCCTCCCTACCGGCTCAAAAAAGAGCCGTACGGCACCTCGATTCAACCCGGCCCATCGCCGTAACGCTCCTAAAGAAGGATCGGACGCTTGGCGAGCAGGCTTTCGAATCCCGGCTTTTTGGAACGGCTGGATACCGCCCGTTCGGGGACAAACCGCCACCCGGGGCCGGAGAGGGCTCACGCACCGAGGGAAGCCGTCGAGTCGGGCTCGGCGGCGGGTGCCAAGGCGCCGTCCGGCGAGCGGAGCGGGACGGACTCTTCAGCAGGGGTCTCCCGGCTCGAGGAAGCGGCAGCGGCGGCGGAAGGGGGCTGGGGCGGAGCGGGGCRAGGAGACCTGGGTGAAAACGAGCAAACGCCATGAAAAATAAAGAGAAAAAGGAAAATAAAAACGCCCAAACCAGGCGGTTCCTAACACTTTGCCAAATGCTTCCGGCCCGCGAGACTCCGCCGTGCCCAGATCTCTCTCTCTCCCATCCCGTCTCCCGGCAGCAGGAACCCCGCGGATTCCTCAAAGGCCGCCGCGGGAAGGGGAAGAGGGGGAGCCTGTCCCCGCGCGGACGTCGCTACGGCTCGGAGCCGTCCCGGCRCGCCGTTCCGCCGGCGGCAGCGTTACCCGATGGTCGCCAGGACCGTCAGGTACTGGTTGATCTGCAGCATGGCGGCGTCCAGGAGCGTGTGGATGTTCTGCAGACACTGCAGCCTGGCTTCCAGGTTCTGCCGGTCGTGGCCCTCCATGGCCCGCAGCTCTTCCTCCGTCAGCCCCGCGAAGCCGGCGGGCGGCACCGGCATGGGAGGGAAACCTGGGAACGGGGGGAGAAAACAGAACAAAACAGGTGGGTGAGGGATAACGGGATGGCGCGGGGTTCTCCGGAGGAGATCGGCCTCCAGGGAGGCAGGACGCGGCGGCTTTTCCTCCCCGCGCCGGGATAAAGCGCCTCAAAACGTGCTTCTTCCTCCGCTTACCGAACAGCGGTGGCCATGGCATTCCCATCCAGGGCGGCGGGAAGGGAAGCCCAGGCACTGCTCCCGCCGGAGTGGCTTCTGATCCCGTTGCAGCAGCATCTCCGGGCCTCGCAGCGCTGGCTGCGGGGAGAGGAAGGACGTGAGCGTGGAGGGAGACGGGGAAAACCCTTCCTCTCTCCGGATACCGGCCCCACCATTCCCTCCCGGAGGAACGGCATCCGGGCAGGGAGAGGGGAAAGCCGGCGGCTCACCCGAAGCCGTGCTCGAGGCGGCTCCGGCGTTTTCGGCGCTGTTGGGCGGCTGCACGCCGGGGACCGGAGGGAAGGGACCCACCGGCGGCCAGAAGGGGAACATCCCCGGAGGAAAAGGCGGCAGGATTCCTTGGGGAACTGCGGAGGRAGAAAAGCAGGTTAGAGCTACGAATTTCCTTAAAACATCTTTCCGGAGCAGGACGGAAGAGTTTGGGCCAAGACTCTCGGATTCGACACCCTTCGAGGCAACGGTGGCCTGGAGACGACGCACGGAGCAACTCGTCCAGCTCGGGACACCCGCAAATCGTTATTGCCCTCCGAAATCCGCCCTCGTCGGCTCCGAAATCCACCCTCGTCATCCCCGAGCTCCCCATTTCGGCGCCGTTAACCCAAACCGCCTGCGTCCACTCACAGTTGGGCGGCTGGGGAACCTGCGGCGGCTGCGGCGGCTGCTGGGCTTGCTCCGGCGCCTCGGGCGGCGGCTGCGACTGCACGGGCAGGGAAGCGCGCAGCACGTCCATGCGGCAGGTGGGACACGTCTGCTGGCGCTGGAACCACGACCGCAGGCAGCTGCGGGGGCACCGACACCCCCCCGGTTAAGAGGGGCCACGCGATAATTTCGGCGGGGACGGGAAAATCTCCCCCCCCCCTCTCCGGGGCGTCACGCCGCGACACAACGGCCCTGCGTTAATTATCCGCCGCGCGGCCAGGGAGGATCCATCCGCCTCCCTGGCGGAGACGGGACATGTCACTCCCGAATCGCCGATCGAACCCGCCCTCCAGCTCGGGAGGGGAATCCCGGGAGCGCTCCCCGTCTCTGGAAACGCGGTGACGGATGGCCTCGGCCCTCTCCTACCTGGTGTGGAAGATGTGGTTGCAGGGCAGACGCTTGGCGCCCGTCACCATCTCCTCGCGGCAGATGATGCACACGTTGTCCATGGCCTGCAGCTCCTCCGGGGTGGCGTCGGGGTAGCTGGACGGGGAGACGGCGGAGCTTAGAGAGCGGAATTACGTGGAAGGGAGATTCGCCGGGGTCCGGGAACCTCCGGAAAATCCCTTCCGGCGAGCAAGAGTCCCCTCTTCCTGCTGGACCTCAACCTCCGAGGAGGACACGGGAAGGCAGCCAGGACTCCTGGGTTCTCCCTGCCCGCTCTGAATCCAGCTATCCGCTTCTCTCCCCGCTGTTGTCTGCCTTTTTGCCAGAATTAAGCCGTTTGGCAGGAAGATCCCAGCATAATCACGCACAAACCCTTCTCCTCAGATCCCTAAAGGATCCTTCCAACCTGTCTGATCCCACGGAAGAGGGGGGCAAAGCTGCAGCTAAGGGACAGCCGGAAAGAGGCGCCGGGGGCAAAGCGACGCTCTTCCCCCGCTACTCACAGCGTGTTCATGTTGCGGATGGCCCGGCGGGACATGATCGCGTCCGTCACCGCTTTCTTAAACTGCCTGGAAGGAGACAGGAAGCCAGCGGGGTTAAGCGGAAACAGCCGCCGGCGCCGAAGAGGGGCCCCAAAACCCAGCTCACCTCATCGCCAGGTACATGGGGCGGATGGCGAAGAGCGGGAAGGTGTGGACTTTGATCATGATGGTCATGAAGGCCATGTAGAGCAGGACTTTGATGAAGCCTGGGGGGAAAAGGCGGGAAGAGACGCTTCAGTTCGCCGTTCCCTCCTCCCATCGAGCCCCAAGAGGCCGGAGGGAGGCTCAGGAAGGGGGAAAAAAGAGGCGCGGATCGTTAGCGCCATGAGCGAATTGACTTTATCAAGCCCTATCAGCCTCCCAGAGCCGCAGGAAGCTCTCCAAAAGCCCCGAAAGGGGAGGAAGAGGAGGGAAGAGGAGGGCGGCGCACCCGTGAAGAGCTCCGTGTAGAGCATGTAGACGGCTTTGCTGTCCCAGGGGTTCTCGTTCTGCAGGTCGATGGAGTGCAGCACGTATTTGATGAAGATAGTCAGCACCATGGTCATGAGGATGGCGTACTGCGGGCGAGAGGCGGCGCCGGAGACGCCTGAGAATCCTGCCTCGGACGGGGAGCCGAGCGGCGAGGCGGGATTTATCGGCCTGGCCTCTTTCGGGAGGGCCCGGCGCTCTCCCGGCGACGATTCGGGGCGCGTGTGCGAGGCGCACGGCTCCTCGCCCTACCTCAAAGCCGAACACCAGCTGGACCGAGGCTCCGCGCGTGAGGATGCTGTGGTACGCGTGACTGACGAAGAGGAAATCCAGAATCCCCAGCAGGAACATGAGCGCTGGGAACAGGAAAGAAAAGGGGAGTGAGATCAGGAGACGGCTGCGAAGGCGGAGAACAAGCCCAGCTGGGGGGAAACGGGAGGCAGAGATGCCTCCGAGCAAAAAAAAGCTGCTTCAAACCGCTCCACGCATCCCAAAACGCTTCCCACCATCAGAGCACCAGGGTTTGGGAGACCAACCCTCGAGGAATATCAGTGGGAGCCAGTTTGTAAATGAATTAAGGGACGAATTAAACGTTCGCTGGCGGCGGACACCCCTGTAACGAGGCCGATGTCCCGGCTCACTCGTTCGAAACATCTCCGTGTCTCCGTCTGAAGGACGGTTTGTTCCCTTCGGCTTCGAGCCACGTTTCGGGCAGCTGAAGTCCGCCCCGGCGTCTCCCCTTAAGGCTAAATCCCCCCCAATTCCTTCGGCGGCTGTTTTCAATCCCTCTAAACCCCCTGCTCCGGAGGTGGGAACACACTTGGCTGCGGGTCCGGCTGTTTTTCCGTGGGTCTGGCTATTCCCCTGTGGGTCCGGGGTCATATTTCTTCGCGTAGCCAAAGCGGAGCTCGTTAAATCCCCGGCAATCCAACCCCGCTCAGCTCCCGGGAGCTGCTGCCCAGCTCCAAAAGCCTCCCTGAACCTGGGAGTGGGGGATTCTCCGGAGCAGCGAGGCCCTGGCAACGCTTGGATAAGGTTATCGAGCCCCAACAGTCCCACGCTCGGCTGCACAAGGCTTTTCCCCCGGCGCCTCTTCCCCGGCCCTATGCAAATGGCCCTGCCGAAATTATCTTTCCTGACCAGCTGCCGCCCCCGTTCGCGTCGCGAAGCAGCCGAAAAGGCGAACCGCGCCCGCGGCGCTCGGCTCTGCCCGGGGAGCGGATCCGACGCGGGGTGGGGTGGGGGGGACAGACGGGGCGGAGAGACTCGGAGATACTCACAGACGATGCGGAAATGGAAGAGCCAGGAGATGTTCGGGCTCCTCTCCATCTGCGGAGAGGGGCGGAAACGGAGCTGAGACCCCCGAAAGGGCTTCGCGCCGCTCCACTCGCCCCCGCGAGGCTCCCGCGAGCGGGAGAGGAGCCGCCGCGCGGGCCGCGAAGCACTTACGAAATCCACCCGGTCCTCGGCCAGCCAGTGGAAGCACTTGAGGAAGAGGAGAAGGGTGAAGAGGGCCACGAAGCGGGGGCTGAAGTCGTCCCTGAAGACGGTGAAGGCCAGGCAGGTCTCCGTGACGGCGTACCACGACCGCTCGAGCAGGTGCTGCAGGGCAGAGCGGGGAGCTCGCCGGGCGGCCTCCCTTCCCCGCGGCCTCCGGCTCCGATTCGGGAGCCCGAGATCGAATCCGAGGCTTCTCCGGCTCGGCAAAAAGCTTAAAACCCCCTTCAAGGGCTGCCGCGTTGCCTCTTCCCCGCGGCCTTTATCCCCGCGGCATCCGCAAACCGGCGAGGAAAGCGCTCCCCGAGCGGGAAGGCGGACGGCTGCGTTTAAGGCCAGCTATGGATCCATTCCCCCCACCCAGCGTCTTCCCGGGCGCAGATTTTTTAGGATTAACCAATTCCCCGCTGCGATTCCGCGGAGAGCAGCTCGAGCGTCGGAGCCGGCCGCCTCCTCCCTGGCGCTCACCTCCATTTCCGCTGCCCGCAGCTGCCCGAAAAACACCTTGCCCATAAATTTGCCCAGCAGGAAAACCAGCACGAAAGCCTGGATGTAGAGAACCTGCGGGAAAGGGAGGGGAAGAGCTCACCGGCAGGCAGCCCGCGGGGCGCGTTTCGTGCCGCAGCGCCCACGGACGCGGTCTGCTCCACCCGCGCCGCGCGGAGACAGCTGGGTCGCCGCTAAAAAACGCTGGGAAAAGCCACGTTTGGGGTCTGGAAGGAGCCTAATTTGGAAGAGGCAGCCGGGAACCGGCTCAGAGCCGAGCGGGCGCCTTCGCCCCCCTTCCCCAGCCCCGTTTCCAGCCCCTCCAGTGCGGGTGAAAGGGCCGAGAAGCAGCGGCGCTGCCGCGTTCCCACCCTCTCCGAGCGCGGCACACGGATTGGCGCGGCCCTGCGAGGCTTCGGCGCAGGCGCCCGTCGCTGCGGGGCGAGCGGTTCACCCCCGAGGGTCGCCGTTTTCGGCAAGTGCCGCCGAGCGGAAAGATCCGTTTCGGTCAGCGGCCTCCGGGGAGACGGAAAGCAGAAGTGAGGGCGAGCGAAAGCCTCCCGGCGCCGTTCAGGGCCCGGCGTGACTCATCTCGGCACCGCGAAGCAGCCCGGCGAGGGGGCTCCGAGGTTCGTTTCCCCGCGGACGACGGAGGCCCAGGCCTCAGAAAACAGCCAGAGCCGTTAGGACTAATCACCCGCCGCCCCCCAAAAAAGATTCGAGGCCGTTAGAGAGAGTTTCCTCCGGGCCAAAGCCGAGACGCGGCTCCGGGACGGGCGGGGAAACGAAACGGTTCGATATCCCCCGCGCGGAGGCGAATGAGCGGGAGAGGAGGCAGAAAACGGGCGGAAAAGACGCCGCCGCTCGTCCTGGCGGGAATCCTCCGGGCTTTCGGAGAGCGGCGGCTCCGCTGCGGCCCCCCCCGCCCATACTTACGGCCATGCTGGGGCTGGATTTGGTGAGATAAACCACGGTGGGGTAGAACTGGTGCTTCAGGTAGTAGGCGTGAGCCACGACGGCCGTCGTCAGCGCCAGGCTCGAGGCCATCATGACCGCTGTGCGGAACATCTCCCCGGCCCCGGCGACCTGCGGGCGGAAGGAGCGCGGCGGATCTGAGCGCAAACGCAAGGGGAAAAGGCAAAAAAAACCGTCGCGACGCGGCGGAAAAGGCTTTTCGGCGAAGCGGCGAGCGACGCGGCGCGAGGTCAGGGGGGTTTAAACGGTCGTCGTGATCTGCCCGGCTCTTCGCGGGCAGGGCGGGTGTTAAATTCCAGGCTCAGCCGGGTTTAATCCTGCAAATCCTCTCGTCCGAGCCACGAATCTCCCGAGCCGTCTCGCTGCCGCCAGGTTTCGGGGCCCAAGAGCGGAGCGCCGTGCCGGATCGGCGCTCAGAGCCGGCGTTTCACAGCTTACGGAGCAGCGGGGGCCGAGGGAGGCTCCTCTGAATCCTCGCGCGGCCCCACCGGTTTTATCCGTGCCTCGTTTTCGAGCCAAGCCGGAACGGGACAGAGCCGAATGGGGAAAACAACACCCAGAAAACACCGATGCTACCCAACTACAGCCGCTTTTTTCAATCCGCAGCCGATTCCCAAGGGGAAGAGCCCCGACGGAGAGCGAAGCCCCTCCGAGCCGCCGCGCAGCGCGAGGAAAGGAGCGTTTCGCCGGTGGCTCAGCTCTCGTCAGAGCCTCCCTCTCCCAAAAGGATTTCGGCAACGAGGCCGGCCACAAATCCCGTTCGGCGCCGGCTCGTCCCTGCCCTAAATACGGCGGCGGAGCGGAGCCGGAGGGAGCTCGGATGCGAGGGGCCGAGAGGCGGCTGCCGGTTTCGGGGTGCCAAAGGCCTCGCAATTTTCCTCACGTTCCGTCTTTGAGTCTGCACGTGCCGAATTCGAGCCCCAAATTAGAGGCGACTTCCGCCTCCCCCGCCCTGCGTTCCCTCCGTCGCACCCTGCTTTCCCTCCGTCGCTCCCTGCGTTCCCTCCGTCGCTCCCGTCACTTCC
>NW_020447484.1:47964-61324 GCF_003343035.1 Apteryx rowi | reverse complement strand
GCGTGACCTGAGGGTCACCACTCACAATGCAGAGGGCTGAAGAAGACCCCCTAGCAACAGCCGGCGCAACCGCAGAAGTTACAGGAAGTGCCACATATACCTGGAGCTGGAATTGCATATAAGGAGACTGTGAGGGGGGGATTGCGCGCGCCGTTGGTGGAGCAGGAGATTCCCCCGGCCGCCCAGCGCTGTTTTGCTTACTTGTAACTTGTTCAATTATTCCATTAAAGTAGATTTTATGCAAACCAATTGGTCGTGTTTGCCTATAACACCCTATATACCCCTACGCAGGCTATATACCCCTACCCTATGGATACGCGTCCTCTTCGCAGCGCTGTGTCCACCCCCGTTTCCTCAAAACGTCCCCCCAGAAAAACATTAAACTCGCTACGTGCCACAAAACACACCCTCTGTTTACGGGCGACCCTACAATAAACACCCGCCCCCGCCAGCCCCGCCCAGCCTATCAGCAACGCCCTCCCCACCGCCCCGCTCCTCTGGTTGGCTGGCGCCGCCCGCAAGTCCCGCCTCCCCGGCGGTGACGGACAGCGGCGTTTCCGCCCCTCGGGAGGGAGGAGGAGGAGGAGGCGGGCCCTTCCTCTGATTGGCCGGGCGCCGCCCGCCCGCAGCCTATAGAAGGCGCGGCCGGCGGGAGGGGCGGGGTCAGCTCAGTATCTCCTCCTCCTCCTTTTCTCCACGCCCTCGTGACCGGCGGCGCCCGCGCCGCCCGCGCGCTCTGCTCAGGTGAGGGGGGGCGGCGCGCGCGTGACGGGGGTGGGGGAGGAAAGGCGGGAAAAGCCGTTGGGGGCGCGCGCGCCCTCTAGGGGCCGTGAGGCGCCGGCGCGCGCTGAGGGGGGCCCCGCCATCGCCTTCTGAGGTGATTTTCTTCCCCCCTCTCTCTTCCTCCATGAGAGGAAAAGGGGCCCTCCATGAGGTAAACTTACCCTCTTCCCCCCTGGCAAGGGGAAAGGGGTCGAGCCCCGGGTGCTGCGAGGCAAAAAGAGCCCTGTGACGACCCCCCCCCCCGCTGTGGGGGGGAGCAGCGCAACAGGATGATTTCTGGTGGTTTGTACCTGTGGTGAAGGGAGCGGTGGCCTGAGTGGGTTTTAAGGTGGAGGGGGAGAGATGAATCTGGCCTGTGTGGGTGGTCTGGCTCCGTCGACGTCTTTTCCCCCCAAATCCCCATGTGCTGAAGTTTTGTTGCCTCTTAATCCCGGCAAACACAGCCCTCCTGTTGGGCTGGAAAATATCTCGTGAAGAAGGATAGAGGTGGGGACCGTATCCTTCTCCTCACCGGTGAAAGCCTGAGCCCTATCAGGTGGGGGGAAACCCCAGGATGCAGGTAAAAGCACCCCCTTCTTGTGGGTCGTGAGGAAATCCTTTCTGCTACGATGTCTTTGCCCCAAGACAGTGGCAAACCCAGCCACGGGGGATTGCAATAACTGTGCCGAAGTGCCCTGAGATGCAGAGGAGAAATATGGCGTGAAATCTCTTTTTTTCCCCCCGATAGTTTGCGGGGAAGTTGTTTGTCCCCTTTCTTAGCATCGGTGTGGGGTTGCGAGGGTGCGACTCGTCCTCTTTCACGGAGCGTCAAAGCTCTGAGGCTGGCGGGACCTCTTCAAGCAAGCAGGAAAACCACCACAAAGCACTAAAGACTGGTGCTTGTTTATAAAACTGAGGCAGGACGAGGCTGCAAACCAGCCGGGCGAGGGAAACTTGCCTCCAGCAGCACCTGTGCCCTCCCTGGCAGGTAAAAATACCCTCCGCACACAGCGAAGACCCACGCAGCCTTTCAGCTCAGGGTTGAACTTCCTCCTTAACCGAAATCCACCATTCCCCATGTCGGCACGGATCTGCCCCACGTTTTTCCCTAGTGTTGCTAAAAGCTCATGGGAGCTGAGGGGGCTGGTTTGCTCGAAGTTGGGTGCTTGGGAAAGGTAAGAAAACAGAGCAAGGAAGTTGAGACTAATCCTGTAGTTCTCCCGGATTATTTCTGTGTTTTATCTGGTTGCTATGGAGGCTTTCATCTACAAGGCAACAAGGTATTTTCTGGCTTTTCTTGAAAACAAGCCTTTTTTCTTCAGAGTTGATCTGTTGCCCTGATTTCTCCCTTTTACACTGAGACAGGAGGAGCCGCTCTAACCCCAAACTGCTCTTTTTTGACCCTTCGCAGGCTCTGACCGCAGGTATAAACTGAAATCCTGCGAGTCCCTCAGGGGTTGGGTTTCCCTCAGTTTTTCCTCGTGTTGGTTATAAAGGGATCGGATAAACCGGCTGCCACGTGGGGAGGGAAAATATCGTTTTGGGGATCGCTTGGCTGCCTCGATGTGAATGATGCTTCTCCAGAGGTTAAAAATGGGGAGCGGGGAGATGGGAGAGATGCCGCAGCTCTGCAACCCACAGCAAGGAGATCGGATTTCGAAGCGAGGAACTCCTCTGGTGACGAAAAAGGTCTCTCTTGACAATTGCAGCTCTAATTATCTCGGCGAGTGGCTTTTGAGTCATTTAAGGCGCTCTTTAGAAAACAACGCGCGCGTCAGCGGTGCAGGGAGGGCTGGTTCATAGAAGCGACTCCGATATTTCACCTGACTCTGTGCGTTTCCCTTCCTCCCGCAAGATCCGGGTTCTAGTAAGTAGATGTGTTCTCGTTGCCTCTTCTGATGCAGCTGCTTAAAAATGGGGGGGGAAAAACACCTGAATTGCTAAATAGAGGTGAGCAAAAACGTCGTTTTGTTCAGGCACCGGAACAGCGCGTTTAGACACTGGCTTTAAACCAAGGAGAGGGTTGCTTGAACGGCCGAGATCAGTGAGGCGAAGCGGCGTTTGTCAGAGTTGCCCGGAGAGCGTTTTGGATGGGGAAGACCAAATTAAGCATCGTAAAACCTATCGGAAAGCCTTGGTTTAGGAAAAAACAAAATAAACCTGTTCTCTTGGCCCCGGCAAGCCTGAGAGCGTTTTGTATTTATTCAAGCGGCCCATCTGTTTTGGGGCTAGGGAAGGGTATTTCTGTGGCGTTCTTGTGGCGGGGAATAGGAATGAGGTTAAGATCGAGGTTTGTTGAAATGACGGATGCTTTTTTCAGTCTTAGCGCCTACTCCTTGTCCTAAAATACTTAAAACAGCAGCTGTGTGGGAATATTAAATAGCGACGGAGCGCTTCAAAAGGAGGGAGAAAAACAGGTCAGCGGTGATTTACCTGCGGCTTTGCAGCGAGTCTGCTGCAGTTCTCCTAAAGGTCGCCCTCGTTATCCCGCGAAAGGCGGGGCGAAGCTGCCCTACCTGCCCGGCTTGTCCGGGGTTACTAAAAACCGAGGAAAAAGTGGGGGTTTCGCGCGGTCCGAAGCGCTCGGCAGGGGCCGAAACCCGGTGGGGAATAACGAGGATGCAGATCGGGACGTGCCGAGCGGTAGTGGCTTCTAAAGGCCAGCAGAGGGGCTTTGATTTTCTCGCTTCGTCAGGGCTCACTGAACTGCCCTGACCGTCTCCTCGAGCCGATTCCGAATAACTCGGTTTCTTGGTGTGATTAAAAGCAGCTTCTCTCTCCCTGGAGGCTGCCAGGATGCTGTTACCGGCCCGGTCCTCCGAAAGCTTCTGAAAATAGAAGCTTTCTGGTAAAACGAGCGCTTAAAAAACCTAAATTTTTGCTTGGGTCTAAAATACCCCTCCAAGTTTCACATTTTCCTCTTTTAGCTCGTTTGGATTTGATGGTCAACCTGTTTTTGGGGGGGAAGTCGGAGCTTTTGAGGGGAGAAGAGATGTTTCCCCTTCCGGAGGCTGCCAGGGCAAAGGGGGTATCACCACGTCTCCGGGCTGGGGCGAAGGCGTTCCCCTGGCCGCACGCCCCGGCGAGCCGCTCGCCATCCCGTCGTCCCCTCTCGTCCCTCGCAGGACAGCACCGAGCTGCCGCCTCCTCCTCCTCCATCCGTCGTGGAGATGAAGCACACCCAGAACGTCTCCCCCCTCCCCTCTGCGGTCACCCCCGGGGTGAAGCCGGGCAGCGGGAGGCCCCACCACGGCGGCGGCAGCGCCAAGGGGGCCGGAGCGGGCGGCCGGACACCAATCCCTGAGAGAGAGCCTTCCCTGGCGGCGCCGCGCGGCGCGCCCCGGCCACCCTTCCACCTCCTCCGGGAAGAGCGCGAAGCCTTCTTCAACCTCCTGGGTAAGAGCCGGCGCTCCGGGCTTCGTGCCGGGAAAAAAATTGCCCTGTAATGGTTTAAAAAAAAAAAAGCGGAATTATTCCCATGTTTTTTTTCACGCGCAAGGAGGCAGCGCACCCGAGCCCTTTGCCTTTTCCGTCTCTTGCAGAAGACGACGTGATCCAGGAGTTCCTGTCGATGGACGTGTGCTACCGGATTTCGGATAAGGTCGGTCCCCGCGGCAGGTTCCGTAAGCGGGGTGCTGCCAACCCCAGCGTTAGCTCGTTTTGGGGGGGAAAAAAAGCCTGTGGTCCCGTTTGCTCTGTTCCCATAAACTCTGAATTATGGGGGAGCGCGACCAGTGTCACCTCCTGCGTGTTCCTGCAGTGAAGTTCCTCTGTCCCTCGCGCTGGCTTTTTTATTTATGTATATATGTATATGTATTTTTGCTGCTTTTCTCCCCAAATCAGACCCCCTTTGCGCTAAAGCCGCTGCTTCCTTCTTCCCTAGTATCTTCTAGCGATGGTGCTGACGTACTTCAAGCGCGCTGGCCTGCCCACCAGCGAGTACACCAGGATGAACCTCTTCGCTGCGCTGTGAGTCCTCGCCCGCCCCCCGCGCGCCCGCGGCAACCCCAACTCCGGCGGATTCAACCCCCGGCGCTTCAAAATCCCGCGTTAACCCGGCGGGAGCCTGACGATGCCTTCGCCCTGCTCTCAATCGCCTTCACCCCCCGTCTTTCCTCCCGAAACCTTCCCCCCCCCCCCCCCCCCCCCCTTGCCCGCCGCAGGTACCTTGCTAACGACATGGAGGAAGACGAGGAGGAGTACAAGTACGAGATCTTCCCCTGGGCCCTCGGCGCCAACTGGCGGCAGCTCTTCCCCCAGTTCCTCAAGCTGCGCGACGACTTCTGGGCCAAAATGAACTATAGGGCCGTCGTCAGCCGGCACTGCTGCGACGAGGTCGGGCCCGGCCCTCGGCGCGGGGAGGGGGTCGGGGTTGGGGGGGCAGATATCCGGCGCGGAAATCCGAGGGGAAAAAACTTGGGTGTTGGGGAACTCGGTTAAGACCCTAAAATAAGATGATAGTTGAGAGAAGGAGATTCAGCTCCGACTGCGAGGTTGGATTTCGGGTTTTGGCTTGCGGCCGGTGGTGGATTCTCGTTTTCTCAACTCAGAATTGGTACCTGCTCTTCAAGATTTGCTGCTTTCCAGCTCTAAAACCGATTTTTCCCAAACTCCCTGAATCCGGCCGCTGGTGGCAAATCCACAGGAGAAAGCCGTGAAACGAGGGGTGGTCCCGGCACCTCCAGCTTTCTCAGCCGCAGGAAGCCTCTGTTGTGGTTGGAGTCCTTCCGGAGCGGCTAGATGTGCTTCCCATGGGAGCTTTTAACGCCGTTCTGGTCACAAAAATCCGCGGATTTATTTATTTTTTGTCCTGACTGCGGCTCTCCGGCACTCGCAGATCATGGCGAAGGAGCCGTCGCACTGGGCCTGGCTGCGGGAGCGGCCTTTCCACCACAGCGGGGCCACGAGGAGCTACACGAAGGACGAGAAGGACTTTTTCCCCCGCGGCCCCGGCGTCACCCCTCCGAGCTGCCCCCTCTGCGCCTGCGAGCTGCCCTCCTCCGCCGACGAGGAAGAGGAGGAGGAGGAGGAGGAGGAAGACGGCGCCGCGCCGGCCGCCCCCCCGCTGCCTGCCGCCTGGCCTCGCGACTTGCTGATCCTCCCGCCCAAAGTGACGCTGCGCCCCGTGGCCGCCTACCGCCTGCAGAGTGAGTAGGGCCGCGCCGCCCCCCTCGTTAGGCCGAGGCTCCCGGGCTGATTAACGAGGCCCGAGCCGCGCGACGGGCCTGAACGGGGTCCGGGCACTATCCCGCGCCGGTTTTCCCTGCCAGTCGCTCGCAGCGCGGTCAATATTTAGTCTTTTTTCAACTCAAAAATCGCCTCTGCTCAGCAAATGGGGCTGAATCGCTCTTCCGGAGGGTTTTAACTATGTGTTTAGGGGCCTCTTTGTCCATTTTTCCCTCCCCACAGACATTTTCCCTCTATTTTTGTTGGTAAAAGTTGCCCTAAATGGCTCAGTTTCTGCCCGCGGCGGGTCAAACCCCAGGAAAGCCGGTGCCTCGTCCCAGAGCTGGGACGTGCCGGCGCCCGCTGACGTGCCGCCTCTCTCCTCCGCAGTCCTGCGGGAGCCCGATGCCGAGCGCCAGGGCACCGTCCTCGCCTGGCCCTCCGTGGGATGACGCCGCCGGCCCGGCCGGATCCCGACGGAGCTGCGCTCGGCGCCGAACCTCCTCGTTCTGTTCGCAGAACTTCTGCGTTCGTGGTTGTTTTTCTCTCTCAAGCACTTTACGGACTTGCTCCGGCCGCGCGAACGGGACAAACGGGAGATACGAAGTATTTAAGCGTAATTATTCCCGCTGATGCGGTGATGCGGATGTGCCGTGTGTGTGTGTGTGTGCGGAAAAGGGGGGAAAAGAAATAAAGACGGTGTATTTGTGTGGAAATCGCTGGGAAACACTAATAAAAGCGTCCGGGAAAAGCTACCGGCTCGGCTTCTGCCCCAATTCCTGCGCTTAAATCCAGGGTGAGCGCCGGAGGCGTTTTGCGCCAGGAGCAGGGATTCCTTGAGGGCGGGAAGGGATCTGGCACGATGCTTTAGCCAAACTGAGGGGGGGGGGGTTAGCAGTTCCCCCCCTCCCGAAAAAAGCTCAGTGGGGGAAGAGGGAAAACTTCGGATTTGTGAATCTTTGAATTTCAGATTTGTGGCGTAACTGCGCTTTTTTCACTCCGCAGCCGCTGCCCGGTTTCCCGTGTCCCTCCGAAATGGGGAAGGAGGAGGCCGTGTCCCTTGGCAGTGCCCGCGGGGAGCCGGCAGTGCTCCAGGGGTCTCCGGTGGCGCCGGCTGCCCCTCGTGCCCCCTCCATAACCCCCAGTGGTTTTCCTTTTTTTTCCTCCCCCCTCTCCCTCCAGAGCGGCCGCGAGCGGTGGGACAAACCCGGAGCCCGCGCCCAGGTAGGGAGCGGCCTCGCCGAGCCCCCTCGCACGCGGGAAGGAGGCAAGCGGCCTCTAAATCCCCCTCTCGTGTGCGAATCCGCCCTGCGGAGGGAGGAAGGGAGGGGGAAAACTGGGAAGGCTGTTGCAATGCGGAGAAAAACCCGCAGCTGCCGGAGGAGGAGGAGACGGGAGCGCGGGAGGAGCCGCCCCGACGGCAGCGAAGCCGAGCGGCACTCCGGGGGCTCCCGTCTCCCGCCCAGGGCCCCCCGAACGCTTCCTCCGGGCGTTTTTATCGGAACTTTTTCCCCTCCCGCCAGCTCCGAGGGAGGAGTCGCGCAGGGAGGAGTCTGCGGGCGCGGGGAGGGGGGTTACGCTCCGGCCTCGCCTTCCTGCTCAAGGAAAGACTTTTTTTTTTGCCCAAAGGCGGCGAGTTTCGGACCCCGACCCCGGAGAGGTACGTCCGTCCCCCCCTCCGCCGTTCCGCTCCCGGATCCGGGCGGAAGAGCGGTGCTCGGCGCAGGGGGGAGAGCGGGGAGCGATGCCGTTCGGGAGGTGACGGAGCGGGGCGCCACTTCCCCCTCTTGCCACCTTGGTGCCGGTTTTGCCCGGGAAGTGCTTACGCGGCTCCCCGTCCCCTTCGTGGCGGAGGGGGGACCAAAACCCCCTTTTCTTCCCCCATTTTTCCCCCCGTTCCCGCGGCTGAGGAAAGGTCGGGAATCCCCCCCGCTGCCCCGCTACGGACTTGGGGCTGTGCTACCCCTGCTCGTAACCATACAAGGAACTAAAAGCCCCCAGATGAGGCTGTTTCTGCTCAAAATCCTACGTCTTTCTCTCTTTTCTTGGCACATGCATTAATATTATTAATAATTATTTTTCCTTGCCTGCGCTAGGCCCGAAGGAGGGGGGAAAACTCAGCACCAAGGTGCCCGTTCCACTGCACCTGCCCGCACCCCGGAAAAACCGGCTTCCCCCTCTCCCAACCGGAGCCAGGGAGCCGCAAGCTCCACAAATTTTTCCCTTTCCGCCCACAAAACGAAGCCCCTCGCGCGCCCCTTCCCCGCTCGGAGCCGCCGCTGCGGCGGCGGATACCGAATATCGACGTTTCGCGCCTCTGTGCGGGGCAAAACCTGCAAATGTGAGKTTTTTTCCCAGCGCGTTTCCCGAACGCTCCCTGTCTCTCTCCCGGAAGCGGAGTCGCTTTTGGATGCCCGCAGGCCCTGAGCGGGCGAGGAGAAAGCTCGTTAACAGGGAACGAGAGCTTGCTAACGGGGGGAATGTCCCAACAGCGCCGTGGGCGAAGCAAAATGACCCGAATGTCACTCGTGCCCCTAACGGCTCCATTCTCGGGGGCTGTCACGGAGGGGGCGGAGCCCCCGCTCACTTTCTGGGGTGATTTTTGGCACTTTTGGGACCGGCCGCCTTTTTAGGGGGTGTTTAAATGCTTCTGGGGGGTGGAGGAAGCTGGTGACTTTTACCAGGCTGTTTCGGACAGGGTGATTTCACCCGTGTTGGGGTTGCCCCCTGCTCCCTCGCACCCCTCTAGTTAACTAGTGCCTAATTAAGCCTAATTAAGAGGTGAAATGGAGCCGTGTCCCCGAGGTCGGCGCCCGGAGCCCAGGCGTGGCCGCGGCGCTAATGGAGCGGAGAGGGGGAGCGAGGTGTGACTCAGCCCCGTGCTCCCGACTCGCAGGACCTGTTCCCGGGCGGCACCCGCCGCCGTTCCGGGGTCCTTTTCCCCCCGGTTCTGCCCGGATTCAGGCCGCTCCGGGCATGGAGTTCGGCGCCTCTCCTCACGCCCGCCGCGCCCTCGCTTCGGCACCCGCTCGCCTCGCGGGGTTAAACGAGCCTATTTCGAGCCGGGCCCCCGCTCGGGTTGCAGGCGCGAGCAGCTGCGGCCCAGCCCGCAGGCGTTTCTCCTCCGGCCTCGGCGTTCCGGCCCGCTGGAATCGCCCGGCTTAGGGCCGGCGCTGTGCCGAAACTGGGGCCTTTCCGCCCACGCGGGCGTCGTTACCCCGAAACGGGGGCGTTGTTGTGTTGTTTTTCCTTGAAACAAAAGCGCTTGATGCGACTGTCGTCAATTCGCAAAACTTGGCCTGGGGCTGCGCCGGATTTATGTAACCGGACTGTGGGGCTTTTGGGGGTTTTCGCCCCGTTTTTTTGCTCCAGGCCGCTCCCGACTGAGCGAGTTGGCTCTGCTTCCCTTGCCGTTATCATGCTGCGTTGATGGCGTTCGTGCTCCGAACGCGGCACGGGCGTGCGCAGCTTGAGGAACGCCGCAGCGGGGGCCTTGCTGACCCCAAAACAGACCCGAATCCTTCCCAAACCATTCCAAAATCCCCCCATTTAACATTTTTCTCCCCCTTTTCCAGGTGGGAGAGCGGCGGGAGGTGGTGGAAGAGCTCACTGTGCATTAATGTGTCGTGTTGACGGTATTTGCACCCCAAATGCGGCTCAGCGCATGCGCAGCTTGAGGAACGCTGTGGTGGGAGTCCTGGCGACCCCAAAACCAACCCGAATCCTCCCAAACCATTCCAAAATCCCCCCATTTAACATCTTTCCCCCCCTTTTCCAGGTGGGAGAGCAGTGGGAGGTGGTGGAAGAGCTCACCGTGCATTAACGTGTCGCGTTGACGGTATTCGCACCCAAAACGCGGCACAGCGCGCGCAGCTCTTGCAGAACACAATTGCGGGAGCCTTGCTGACCCCAAAACCGACCCGAATCCAAAATCCCCCGACTCAACGTCTTTTTTTTCCCCCCTCCTTTTCCAGGCGGGAGAGCGGCGATGGCGGAGGAGCTCATCGTGCCGGTGTACAGCACGGGCGTCTCGGCGCAGGTGCGGAAGCAGCGCGCCAAGGAGCTGGGCCTGGGGCGGCACGAGAACGCTGTCAAGTACCTGGGGCAGGACTTCGAGGGGCTGCGCGCCGGCTGCCTGCAGCGCGGCGCCCTCTTCCGCGACGACGCCTTCCCGCCGCACGCCGCCTCGCTCGGCTTCAAGGAGCTGGGCCCCAACTCCGCCAAGACCGCCGGCGTCAAGTGGAAGAGGCCCTCGGTGAGCGGAGCGTGCCGCTGCCGGCAGCGGGGAAAAAAGGGGGGGGAAAAAAGGGAATCTGGCTCACCGTTTTCCTGGTTAATTAACCGTCCCTGTGCGGAGCGGAGCTGTGCGGCGGCTCGGGTCGAGCGGGTGAATAATCGCCGTGGTTGCGGGGAGATGAGGGCGAGTTTTTGGCTCCCGGTGCTGGATAATAATAATTTTGAGGGTGGCACTGGGGTTTTGGTGATTCTGGTGAGATTAGGGCAAGTTTGGGGCTTCTAGTTGTGGGTAATAATAATTTTGAGGACAGCGCTGGGGGTTTTGGTGATTCCGGCGAGTTTAGGGCTCCCGGTTTCGGTGGGTGATAATAACTTGGAGAACGGCACAGGGGTTTTGGTGATTCCGGTGAGATCAGGGCGAGTTTGCATCTCCCGATGGCAGATAATAATTTTGAGGGCGGCGCTGGGGCTTTTGGTACTTCGGCGAGTTGGAGGCTCCTGGTCGTGGATAACGATAACTCAGAGGATGGTGCTGGAGGTTTTGGTGATTCCAGGGAGATTAGGGCGAGTTTGGGGCTCCTGGTGGTGGATAATAACTCGGAGGATGGCGCTGGGGGCGCTGGTTTCAGTCCCGGACTCGGCCAATGGTCGGGGCGATAAGGGATCCGGGAACTCGATGATCATTATCTGGGCGCCGGCCTCATAAAACCCTCCCAGGCCGGCGCGGAAGCAGGAAGGGCATGCGGGGCGCGGAGGCGGTTCGGAGAGGGATCCCCGTCGCAGGATCGGGTCGGGGGGCCCCCGATAGCAGCGGTTTGGGCCGTTTTTCCCGTCATCGGGAACGTTTCCGCCTTGCAGGAGCTGTGTCCGCGCCCGCAGTTCATCGTGGACGGAGCCACGCGCACGGACATCTGCCAGGGAGCGCTGGGTAGGGAGCGCCGCGGAGATTTTCCCCCTGGATCCTCCGAGCCGGCGCTTTCCTTGCTGGCAGCAGTTTCGGAGCAGGACGGTTCCTCCGGAGCCGGTCTCACCGCTTCCTCCCCGCAGGCGACTGCTGGCTGCTGGCCGCCATCGCCTCGCTGACGCTCAACGACACCATCCTGCACCGCGTGGTGCCGCACGGGCAGAGCTTCCAGCACGGCTACGCCGGCATCTTCCACTTCCAGGTGAGCCGAAAGCTTCCAGAGGGGCTGCCCCAGCTGGGAATGCAGTAGCGGCCGTGGATGGGGGCCGAGCCGCGCTCCCGGAATGGCGCTGTGATGGGGAACGCCGCTGGGCACGGCCCTGCTGGGAATGGTTCCTCCGAGGGTTGGGCTAAGGCGGCTGGGCCATAAACAGGCTTGTTTCTCCCCAAAAACGCTGCTCCCCGGAGAAAGGGGAGAAAGGGAAGCATGTTGCAGTGCTCCAGGGATCTTAAGGATGCGATCCTGCTGTGGCACCCGGCTCCGGGGATCCTAGCGGCACGATCCCACTGTCGCACCTGGTTCCGTGCTCGTTCGCACCAGATCCCCGTCCCAGCAGTGTTTCCGAGCCGGAGCGGGGCGAGCTGAGACTCCTTTTGGGATCCCACTCGCTCGCTCCCTTCTCGGCGCCGAGGATCCGGCCTCTCTCCCGGCAGATCTGGCAGTTCGGGGAATGGCTGGACGTGGTGGTGGACGACTACCTGCCCACCAAGGACGGCAAGCTGCTCTTCGTGCACTCGGCCGAGGGCACCGAGTTCTGGAGCGCCCTGCTGGAAAAAGCCTACGCCAAGTACGCGCCGCGCTCCGCCTGGAATTTTTTTGGGGAAAACACCGGCAAAACGCTGATCCTGGCGGCTCTCCCTGCAGGGTGAACGGCTGCTACGAGGCGCTGTCGGGCGGCAGCACCTCGGAAGGCTTCGAGGACTTCACCGGCGGCGTCACCGAGTGGTTCGACCTGCGCCAGCCCCCCGGCGACCTCTTCCAGATCATCCTCAAAGCCCTGGAGCGGGGCTCCCTGCTCGGCTGCTCCATCGACGTGAGTCCCGCCGGCTGCGGATCTCCCGCCCCCCTCGGCGGACGCCGATGGGGGAAAATCCAATGGCTCGGTGGCGGGATCGCGCGGGCGACCGGCCGCCTCGAACGTGGCCTCGTTTTCCTCCTAGATAACGAGCGCCTTCGACATGGAAGCGGTGACGTTCAAGAAGCTGGTGAAGGGGCACGCCTACTCGGTGACGGGGGCCAAGCAGGTGAGGCTCGATTTTGGGGGGGGGAAACCACGATTTTTGGGGGGAAAAAAACAATTTTGGGGGGGGGGGGAATGCCAATTTTTTGGCGGGTGGGACAAGAAACCCGCCGGGCGCTGCCGCGTCTGATGGCGACGTTCCGCAGATCAACTACCGCGGCCAATCCCTGGGCCTCATCCGCATGCGCAACCCCTGGGGGGAAGTGGAGTGGACGGGCCCCTGGAGCGACAAGTAAGCGCCGCCGCGGGCCTTCGTTAAGGGCGGTAATTAAACGAGCGGCTGCGGCCCTGCGCCCTTCGGGGGCCCCGACCCGGGTTGAGTTCGTTTTGCCGCCGCAGCTCGTCGGAGTGGAACGCGGTGGAGCCGGCGCTGAGGCAGCAGCTGATGGTGAAGATGGAGGACGGCGAGTTCTGGTAAGCGCCGGGGTGGCGGGAAAATATTTGGGGCCGACGGAAACTTCCGTGGCTGAGCCCCCTCCCCTCCCTTCCCCGGGCAGGATGTCTTTCCGGGATTTCCTGCGGGAATTCACCCGCCTGGAGATCTGCAACCTCACCCCGGATGCCCTGAAATCCCACAAGTTCCGCAAGTGGAACACGAAGCTCTACGACGGCACGTGGCGACGCGGCAGCACCGCCGGGGGCTGCCGGAATTATCCGGGTACGGGCGCTTCCGGAAAGCGTTCCGAGGCCTCAAATTTAAAATCGGGGTGCGAATCGAACTCTGTTTTTTCTTCCTTTTTTTTGCTGTTTTTTTCCCAGCCACCTTCTGGATCAACCCGCAGTTCAAAATCCACCTGGAGGAGGCCGACGACGAGGGCGACGACAGCCGCGGGCGTGAGCCCGGCTGCAGCTTCCTGCTGGCGCTCATGCAGAAGCACCGGCGCAGGGAACGCCGCTACGGCAAGGACATGGAGACCATCGGCTTCGCCGTCTACGAGGTACCGGCCCGGGGAGGGGGGCGCCCGGCCCCGCACCGCGCCGCGCCATGGGG
>NW_020447484.1:44254-47478 GCF_003343035.1 Apteryx rowi | reverse complement strand
GAGGGCTCCCTCGTTATCGCCGACCCCCTTGTTAGCGCCGACGACGCGGCAATGGCCCTTCCCTTGCGTTCCCAATCCGTTTGTCGCTCCGCAGGGAAATGGATGACCAGATTCAGGCCACGCTGCCGGACGAGGTGGGCTCCGCGGAGGGAGGCCGAGCAGGGATGCGCTGCGGCGGAGCCCCCTTCCCCATTCCGATGTTTTTTTTTCCCTCCTCAGAAAGTGCTTTCCGAGAGCGAGATCGATGACAACTTCAAGCAACTCTTCAAGCAGCTGGCGGGGCCGGTAAGATCCGCGCGGGACGGCCGCATCGATCTGCTGGGGTCTGGGGTGGGATTCGGAGGAAAATGCTGGGATTTTTCTCCTTTCCAGGATATGGAAATCAGCGTTAAAGAGCTGCAGACGATCCTCAACAGAATCATAGGAAAACGTGAGCGTCGCGGCAGCAGGGTTTTTCCCCCCTTGGTTTGGGCTCCTCAGGGTGCCGCTGCCCGAGCGGATCCCGTTTCCCGGGTCCAGGCGGAAATCCCGCTGTGCTGCACGAAGGGAAAGCTCCGGTGCTCCGGAGGGGGATTTTTAGGGGAGGTGGAGCCAGCGGCTCAGTAACGAGAGGGCTGTTAACAACCTGTTCTTTATACCCAACCGCAGATAAAGATCTCCGGACCAAGGGCTTCAGCACGGAGTCATGCCGCAGCATGGTCAACCTCATGGATGTATCCTTCCCCTTCGGAAGTGGGAGGCGTGCGGAGGTCATGGGCATCCACCCAGGGCGGGGGGAACTGCCTGTCGTCTTCCTTAACCCCTCTCCTGCCCGCAGAAAGATGGAAATGGGAAGCTGGGGCTGGTGGAGTTCAACATCCTGTGGAACCGGATCCGGAATTACCTGGTGGGTAATTTGGGATGCGCTCCCGGGCTCCCCCAAACCCCCATATGCTGGTGGGGATCCGTGTCCTCACGCACTCCCCTCCGTGCTCTTCGGCTTCCAGGCTGTTTTCCGGAAGTTCGACCTGGACAAGTCGGGCAGCATGAGCGCCTACGAGATGCGCATGGCGCTGGAGTCCGCAGGTAACGCTGCGCCCCGGCGCTCGCCGCCCGTTTAATTAACGCAATTAATTCCCTCCTCGCCACGAGACGATTAAAGCCGTCGCAAACGCTCGAACGGCAGCGAGCCCGGCTGCGCCGCGATGGATTTAGCCGTGCGGCTCTGTGGGGAACGGCGCTCCGGGCACCCCCACCTCCTCCGTGGGTTTTTTTTTTTTGCCGGCAACAGGCTTTAAACTGAACAAGAAGCTCCACGAGCTGATCATCACCCGCTACTCGGAGCCGGACCTGGCCGTCGACTTCGACAACTTCGTCTGCTGCTTGGTGCGCCTGGAAACCATGTTCCGTGAGTGGCCTTTTTTCCCCCCTTTTTTCCGGCTGTTTTTACCACCCAGGGCGAAGAGGAAACGAGCGGGCTCTGCTTTCCGGGTTGTTTTGTGGTATTTGAGGGGGGGGGAGATGTTCCCAGATGTTTTTGATTAAAAGAAATGTTGATTTTTCTTTTTCCCCCTTTCCTCACCCGTTGCTACAGGGTTTTTCCAAGCGCTGGATGCGGATAAGGATGGAGTCGTCACTTTTGACATACTGAAGGTACCGTCCGGCTCCGCTCGCGGGATCGTCGCTGCTCCGGGCGCCGCTCGGCCCCGCTCTCACCTTCGCTTCCCTCCTCTCCCTCGCAGTGGCTGCAGCTCACCATGTTCGCTTGAAGCGGGAGCCACTCGCCCCCAGCCGACGGTGCCATCCCAGCTGCCAAGTGCCTTCGCATCGGGAGCCGGCGGGGGAAGCGTCTCCTCCCGGCTGCTCCCTGCGCCGTCTCCTTGCCTTGCTTCCGGATCTGCGGAAAACAGACTCTCTTCCCAGCCTCGCTGCTCCTCGCCTCCCAGAGACCCGCTCCCCTTTTCCCTTTGGGTGCCGCTGGCTTTGTTTCGGGATTAACGGAGTAAAGAAGCTGTGGCGAGCAGAGCCCCGGAGGCCTCTCCAGGGATGAGGCCGTTGGATCACAGCCCTGGAAGCACCCTGCTGTCCTCGGGAGCCCCCCCGGTGTCCCCGGTGCCTTCCCCGCGCTTTGTTTTTGCGCATCGCTGCCCTTCGCCCCTTCTTCTCGCCACCTGCCACGGCCCTTTTGGGGCTCTTCTCGGCTCTCCCCGTTGGCGGCCTCGGCCCTGCGCTCCCGGAGGAGTCGCCTTCCCCGGCTTCGCGTTGTGCCGGGGGCAAACACGCTTATTTAACGCGAGCGCTGACATCAGGGATATCCCTCCTGCACTTATCACCTGGGTACTGTTTTGTTTGTTTTCTTTTTTTACTGTATAAAATGTTTTAAGGGTGGAAAAAGCGTTATTAAAACTGCTGGTTTCCTGGTGGTCCTTCCCCTCTCCCCCTTAGTGCCTGCTGGCCACCAACCCCCTCAGCCTCCATAAGGGCCGTGTCCCTCCCTCCCTTGGAGGAGAAAGGGATGCCTTTAACACCCATGTGCAAAATATATACAACTACGGGGTGGTTTTTCCTCATTAGTTGAATAAAAATCCACTTTTGGGCATGGTTTCCCCACGCTCCTACAGCAGTGGGGGCTGCACAATGCCCCCTTAGTGGTGGGGGGCTGCCACAACAGCCAGTTCCTAGCTTTGGGGGTCCCCCTCCTTCCCCCGGACAGGGGATCCCTCCAGACAGGGGATCCCTCCTTCCCCCATCCATCTCCCCTCTTTCCCTGGGGCGGCTCCTGTCAGGGCCCGGCTCCCCCTCAGCGTCGCGCGACGCCACAGGGAGGGCGGGAAACTCTTCCCGCCTCCCCCCCCCCCCCTTCGCGAGACCGTTGGGGGCGACCGTTGGGGGGGGGGGAGGGCAGGAGGGGAGCACGCGCCGGCCGCGCCCCTTCGCTTCAGGGGCGGGGCGGGCGCCCCCTCCCCTTTTCCTAATTGGCTGGTCGCCTCGCCTATTTGCATAGCCTCGCCCCCTAGCGCTGCCGCACCCCCTTCGCCCTCTAGCCCCGCCTCCGTCGCCTTATAAGGCTCGGCTCCGCCCCCCCGCCCTCCGCGCGCTGCCGTCAAGCGCGGCGGTGTCGCGCCCGCGCGGGCTTTTCGCCGCGGCGGCAGCGGCAGTGGGAGCCATGGCGGCGGCGGAGGCGGCGGAACCGGTGTCGGCCGAGGCGGTGCTGCGGGAGCTGGGGCTCTTCGAGCTGCGCTGCG
>NW_020447484.1:20998-43396 GCF_003343035.1 Apteryx rowi | reverse complement strand
CCACCTCCTCCTCCTCCTCTTCCTCCTCCAGGTGCTCGCCAAGCGCGGCAGGAAAATCCCCCGGCGACCGGACAACCGCTACGCGGGGCTGCGCGACATCCACTCGCTCCAGGAGCTGTATCCTGCGCCGGCGCCGCCCGAAGGGGGATATGAGGGGGGGGGGAAAAACCCAAATATTAATTGTGCCGCCCCAGAAGCGGCGTTGGGGGTAGAGGCTCCCATTTGCTCCCCGCTTTGAGCCCAGCGCGATTCCCGGCTCCGGCGGAAACGGCTGCCGCTTCCCGCCATCCCCACCGCCCGTTCCTCCTCCTTAACGAGCGGCAGCCTTGACGAGGACGAGGAAGAGGAGCTGCTGGACGCCTACGCGACGCCCTCCAAGGTGAGCGAGCGGCTCCCGGCGCCCCGCAGCGGCCAGGCCACCGGCGCCCCGCGACGCCCTTCTGCCTTCTCCCGCAGGACTCGCGGAAACGTGGCGGCTCCACCCCGGAGAACCCCCGGCCCAAGCGGACGCTCTCCGCCCGCAGCCCTTACGCCCTCTTCTCGCCCAGCAGCTTTTCCCCCAGGTGAGGCTCCGCCGGAGCGGGCGGGAAGAGCTGCTGCTCCGTGCTCGCGCTCACCGCTTTCCCCCCCCCCCCTTTTCCTTTATTTTCCCCGTCTCCCCCCCCGGCGCAGCGCCACCCCTTCCCAAAAATACGCCTCGCGCGGCGGCCGGGGCGAAGTGGTGGCCTCGTTCGGCGCCGCGCAGGGCCCCTCGTGGAGCGGCGGGGGCGGCCGCGGCTGCAGCCTGAAGCTTTTCGCCCCGCCGGAAGAAAACCTCACCAAAAGCTACAAATTCATGTTCCAAAAAGCCCTGGACGTCCGCGAAGGTAGGAAGAAAAACGCCGCGGGGGCGGATACCTGCTCCGGGGGCGGATAACCGTGCCGGCGGGGGCAAATCCCCGCCGCGGGGGCGGATGCCGGGGGCTCCCGGCGGGACGCCGGCCCCCGCTGCCCCCGTTTCGCCCCCGTTTCGCCCCGCAGTGCTGTCGTGGCGGATCGAGGAGCTGGGCGAGGTGCTGAGGAAGCACCACGGGCTCGAGGATTTCGCCTCCGTGAGGCTCCCGGCGCAGGTAGCTGCCGCTTCGGCTCCGCGAGTCCTTCCCGCGCCGGCCTGGCTTGTCCAGGCCTCTGGCTTGTCCCTGTTTTTCCTTTCCTTTTCTTTTTGGGCTTCTCTCTCTCGTCCCCATTTTTTCTTTCCTTTTTGGGCCTCTCTCTCGTCCCTGTTTCTTCTTTCTCTCTCTCGTCCCTGTTTCTTCTTTCTCTCTCTCGTCCCTGTTTCTTCTTTCTCTCTCTCGTCCCTGTTTCTTCTTTCTCTCATCCCTGTTTCTTCTTTCTCTCTCTCATCCCTGTTTTTTGTTTTTGTTTTGTTTATCTGTTTGGGGTTTTTTTGGTGCCTCTGTCGTCCCCAGTTTTCGGGGGGGTTTTGTGCCTCTCTCTTGTCCGTGTTTTTTCTTTTGTTTTTTTGCGCCCCTCTTTTGTCCCCCTTTTTCTGTGCGTGCGCCTCTCTTGCCCCTGTTTTTTTTTCTTGTGCCTCTCTCTTGTCCCCTTTTCTGTGCCTCTTATCCCTGTTTTTTGTGTCTTTCTCTTGTCCTGTTTTTTTTACGATTTTCTTTTGTTCCTGTTTTTCTTTCTTTTGTACCTTTCTTATCCCCATTTTTTTCTTTTTTGCGGGGGAGCCTCTTGTCTCTGGTTTTTTTTGTGCTTCTTTTTTTGTCCCCGTTTTTTCTTTTGTTATTTTTGTGCCTCTCTCATCCCTGTTTTTCTCTTTTTTTGTGCTTCTCTCTTGTCCCTTTTTTTCCTCTCTTTTGGGGGGGGGGAACACGACTTTCTCTTGTTTCCGTTTTCCTTTCTTTTTTCCTTTATGCCCCTTTCTTGCCCCTCTTTTTTTTTTTTTTGTGTGCGTGTCTCTCCTTTGTCTTCACTCCTTTTTTTCCTTCTTCTTTTGGGGGCTTAGCCGTGCATTTCGGTCCCTCCCTTTCTCTCGGGATTCAGGGATGCAACTTGCGCTCCTGTAGCTCCTTCTGCTCCCGTTCCCGCAGGAGCCGGTGACGGTCCTGGGCCAGATCGGCTGCGACAGCAACGGGAAGCTGAACGCCAAATCGGTGGTGCTGGAGGGCGACCGGGAGCACTCCTCGGGCGGCCAGGTCCCCGTCGACCTCTCGGAGCTGCAGGAATATTCCCTCTTCCCAGGCCAGGTGAGGGCGAAGCGCCGGGGTTTCCGGAAGGACGGCGGCGCCCGGCTCCTTCCCGCCTTCACCCGCTTCCTCCGGCTGCTTCCCAGATCGTGGCCATGGAGGGGACGAACAGCACTGGGAGGCAACTGGTGGCCTCGAAGATCTACGAGGTGAGCGCTGCCGCCTCGCGCGGGGTTTCGGGGCTGTTCCCGGCGGGATGAGGGTTGTTTCCGCCGCTCCGAAAGCGCTGGGCGGGAGGCTACGGAGCGCGACCGCAGCTTCTCCGTCCCCCTCTGCGTGTCCCCTCCTTTTGGAGCAACCGGAGCCAAAAGAGGGTTCCCCTCGCGCCATCGCTCTCCGTTTTCTTTCCGCAGGGGGTGCTGCTTCCCTTCTACACGCCTCCGGAGCTGGCACAAGGTGAGCACGAGCCCGGAAACCCGATTCTTCCCCTCTCGCGGAGCGGGATTGCGGCCGGGGCGGTTTCTCCCTTTCTGTGCAGCCGGAGCCCGTTAGTGGCAGGGTGGCGTCAGCTTGACGGGGGCACAAACGAGCTGTTTTTAACGAGCCCCTTGCGGGCTCCGTTCCCGGGCGTGATCCCGGCGGCCTCTTGTTCGGATAATCGGATCAGTTCCTCGTTGGGGGTTCGGGCCGGCCCAAAGTTTGGCTTTTCAGCATTCCCCTGTTCTCTGTTTATGGGGGAAAGGTGCCGAAAAGCCAAACTTTCAGGCAAGGGTGGGGAAAAAGTGGCGAAAAGCCAAACTTTCCGGGGCGGAAAGGCAGCGAAAAGCCTGACACGCATCCCGGTGTCTCCGCAGACACGGAGCAGCAGATGGTCCTGGTGGCCTGCGGGCCCTACACCACCTCCGACAGCATCGCCTACGATCCCCTCTCCGACCTCGTCGACGTCATCGGCCGGGACAAGCCCGACGTCTGCATCCTGGTGAGGCCGCGGGGCGTTTCGGAGTGGCCGCTCCGCCGATTTTTGCCCCGGGTCCGGCAAAAATCCCGTTTAACCACGTGGCTTGAAGGGTTAAAAAAAATCCGGTGGCAAAAGCCCCTTTCGCGCCTTCGAATCGCGCGAAAGCCCCGGTAACCTCCCAACTGCTGGCAAATCCTGCTCTTAAATCCCCCGGGAGACGCAACCTGACCTTCCCTCTCCTGCTCGAGGAGGGACGTGCGGCCGATGCTGCTCTTATCCGGGCTCCGGCATTCAGATTTGGCCCGGTTGCTTTGGGATTAAGGGATAAAACTTGGTTTCAGCTTCTCCGAGCCAACTAATAAAGCAAAAAACCGCTTTTAGCTGGGTGCTTAAACGGGATTTTTGTCCGGAGAGAGGAAGAGCCGCCCGCGGCCTCTACGGGAGCATCGCTTTCATGCTCCGAGTCGGAAAAGGGACCTCGGGAGCCCTAAAAAAAGGGTGGAATGCTGCTACTTCCCCCCTTCTGCCCGGTTAAATTTGTTCCCCGGTGAGACGCGCGGGGCCTTTTTCTCCGGGTGTTTTTTTTTCTCACTGCGGTTGCCGTTTCTTCGCAGTTTGGGCCTTTCCTTGACGCCAAGCACGAGCAAGTGGAGGTAAGGCCCGCCCCGAAGGGGAAAGCGGGAAGCAGCCGGCTCCTTCCGGGGGCGAATCCCATCGGATCGGCAACGGGGCAGCTGCTGTGGGGGGTGGGGAGGAATTCTCCCCTAAACTACCTGTGTCCTGCATGGATTTACTGCCCCACGTTCCCGAATCCCCACGGATCTAAGGCTTGGCAGCATCCCAGCCACTTGGGGCGGGGGGGGGGAATCCGTCGCTCCAAAGCAGCCAGGCGCTTTCTTGCGGCCCCCTTCGGAGCGCGACCTTTCCTTGGACCGTGCCGCTCTCCGCTTGCAGAACTGCCAGCTCCTCGGATCCTTCGCCGACGTCTTCAAGCTCTGCCTGAAAACGATAATAGAGGGGACGAGGAGGTAGGGAGGGAAACGGAGCCCCCACGTTCCCGGATCGCCGCCGCTCGATCCTGGCAGCTGGAGCGCTCCTTCCCGGCACCCCCCGGCCTCTTTTTATGGGCACCTAGGGATGAATTCGTTCAACCCCAACGAACCTGCAGTGGGGGAGGCCGGTTAATCGGTGCGGTGCGGCAGTTGCTTCCCGCTTGGGCCTGTTCCGGGCAGGAATGCGGCCGCCGGTGGGAAGCAGTGAGCCAGTAGCCGGGATCCTCAGGTGCCGGGTGGGGAAACCGAGGCGCCGTTAGACCTGGATCCTCCTGAGAGAGGAGGCCCTGGAGCGGATTTCGGAGCCATTTCCGCTCACTACGAGTGGTAATTCCGATTCCCAGCTCCCGTTTTTTTTGTTTGTTTGTTTCCCCCCTCCGTGTCCTGCGAACGCTGGGAACGATCCGTGTTGTCCCGCGGCGCTGCTTCTCCCCTCCCGGTGGTACCGAGGCGGGGAGGAACGGCGCAAACAAAGGACAAACGAGGCTTTCTTCCCCGCCGGGGCGAGCGCCGCGCGCCGCCAGCCGCTCTCATCCGCCGCCAGACTCCGGCGGCGGCTCCCGCTTCTCTTTTGGGAAAACAAGGACACCGGGACACCTCAATTTTAGGAGCAGGGATGCTCCGGGGTGCTTGGACCTCCGCGTGCCGCCCAAATTTCTCTTTAAATCAGCCCAAATTCAGCTTAAGTTCAAACCGGTCGGTTCGTTTTCGGTGCCTGGCTCTCCGCGCGCCCCCTCGTTAGGCGAAAACGAGGCCTCGTTCTCCGCGCGCCGGGATTCGGCTTTGAAGGCCGGATCCGTGACCCCGGTGGTTGTAAATACGTCCGCTGATGAGGAATTGCGATCTCTGGGAACCCTCGTTGTGGCCGGATCTATGTGTCTCCAAAGGCGCGGCACGGTCCGGGCCTCGGGCGTGGGGTAGCTCCGCCACCGGCTTCGCAGCTTGGGTGGGAAAAGGAGATAAAAAGGAGGTGAAAGATGGGATTTGGGGGGCTGTAGTGGGATTTGGATCCTCCTGGAGCCCAAGCCCCGAATCCGGGGGGGTTTCTGAGGCTGCTCGTCCGCATGGAGTGGGCGTCCGCCACGTGTTGGTGCCTGGAAAGCCGACCGGGAAGCAGGCGAGCCTGCTCGGCTTCCCACCCGCGCCGTTAACGCGGCCGCTCTCTTCCCGCCAGCGCCGGCTCCCAGCTCGTCTTCGTGCCGTCGCTGCGCGACGTCCACCACGACTACGTGTATCCGCAGCCGCCCTTCGCCTGCGCCGAGCTGCCCAAGGAGGACAAACCGGTAACGGAGGCGAGCGGGATCTTCCCGGTGCCGGGAATTGAGCCCGTCCTCGAGCGGGACGCGATAGCGGAGCGGGTTTGGTCACTTTTGGGGGTGGAAAGCGGGGTTTTACTTGTGCATTCGCCCTCAGTCCATGGAGCAGACCCATCCGGAAAGGACCAGCAGCGGTTGCTGCCGGGAGAATCTGTCTGGGAGCTCCTTAAGGAGCTGAGGCTTCCCGTGGGAGTCCAGCCACGATTGGGGCTGGCAACTCGCTTCGTTTGAGCTTCCTCGCGGGTGAGAAGCCAAGAGCAGCTGGGAAACCTTTTCCAACAGGGAAGAGGAGCTGGGAACGGAGGTCCTGGCTGCTCCAGCCCGTGTCCCGCTCATGGGGCTCCCCAGGACACAGGGAAATAGGGAATGCCGTAAAAGATGACAAGATGGATCTGCTGGGAAAAAGGCACCGTTTGATCCGCGTTGGAGACCTGGGGGCCCCTACGCGGCTCCAGACCCTCTTTTTTCCCTCGTTTAACCCATTTCTGACCGTGTTTCTTCCGCATCGCTGTCGGGCAACTCCCCCGGCATCCGGGTTTAGCTGGATTCGGAGATGCCAGTGCCTTTGCCGCGTTTACGGAGCACTTTGCGGGAGAAAAACACCCCCCCTTGACGTCGCTGCTCTCCCGTTTCAGCGCGTGCACTTCGTCTCGGACCCCTGCACCCTGGACGTCCACGGCACCGTCTTCGGCTTGACCTCCACGGACCTGCTCTTCCACATGGGAGCCGAGGAGATCAGCAGGTGGGCACCGAATCCCAACTCCAAACCCGCCAGATTTCAGCCCCGGCTGCAGAGAGAAGCCTCGGTTGCTCCCTCCGGGGCCCTTTCGCTCCGCTTTGCTTTGCTTTTCCGGCAAACAAAACGCCACCGGCGTCTCTCTCTCTCTCTTTCCTCGGGCCGGTTTTCTCCTGGCATGATCCGTGGGTGGACTCGGAGGCAGAGCTGGCCTGAGCCCGCCGTGCCGGGCGGAACAAAGCGCTTCGTTAGCCGCTGGCCCGCGTCGCTAATTAAAGCCCGGCGCCTTGTTGGAGCGGTGCGGCCCGGCGACCTCGGAAGCGCTCCCCGTCATTTCCCCGCTTCCTCGGCTCTTCCGCCAGCTCCTTTGCCGTCTCTTACAGCTCCTCGGGGATCTCGGACAGGTTCACGCGGATCCTCAAGCACGTCCTGACGCAGAGGAGGTGAGGCGAGTTCCCGGGGCGTCCCGGAACGAGGCGAATCCTCCCTGCCGCCCCGCTCGGAGCGACGTTTTTCTCATGGAAAAACGCTCCTTTTGGAACTCGATGCCCCTCTAGATGGGCGATTCGGGGGGCGTTTCGTGCCGTTACGTCTTCCGGACGGGCCTGCGCCGTCCCGCAGGATGTAACTGGGTCGGATTTTCCAGGCTGACATCCCAAGAGCAGCTGGTAGATGCCTAGCGAACGGGGATAAAAGGAATAGGAATATGTTGCTGCTCTGGAACAATCCGGTGTTTTTTATGGCTCCGTAAATCAGCTCCGAGCTCCCACTTTATCCCCTCTTGGCCAGACCGTAAAAGACAAGTGGCCACAGGCTGATTATAAACCGACCCCGAAGCCGCGTTCCACCGCCCAAACCGAATCCGCTTGGGCCGCGGAGGGGCCTCGGCGCTTCCGCGATGCCGGAGGGCCCCCGGAAGCGCCGGCTGACCCCTCTCCGCCCCGGCAGTTACTACCCGCTCTACCCTCCCGCCGAGGAGATGAACGTGGACTACGAGACCTTCTACAGCCACGCGGCGCTGCCCGTCACGCCGGACGTCCTCGTCGCCCCCTCGGAGCTGCGCTACTTCGTCAAGGTGAAGCTCCGTCCTCTGCCGTATCCCGCCGGGAATCGGTGGCAAGCAGCGGCGGCGGGGGGGGCGGGGGTTGTTGCTAACGCGCCGCCTGTTTCCTCCCGCAGGACGTCCTGGGCTGCGTGTGCGTCAATCCCGGGCGGCTGACGAAGGGGCAGGTCGGAGGCACCTACGGCCGCCTGTACGTGCGGCGGTGCGGCGGCGGCGACGATGCCGAGGGCCGGCGCCGGAGCCCCTGCGTCGCCGCCCAGGTGGTCCGGATTTAAGGCGGCGCCGGCGGTGGGAGACGGGACGAAGGCCGGCTCTCGGGCCCCTCTTCTTCCTCCGCGTGGCCTCGGGGGGGGGGGGGTTTGGGGCCGCTTTTCCGCGCCTTTTTGCGCCTGCGAGGAAAAGGAAAACGAACATCGGCGCCGCTGGACTGCGTCGGTCCTTCAGGGGAGCGAATTTCTGTTCAAACGCTTTGAATTTCCATATAAAAAGGAAAAAAAATAGGAAAAAGGAAAAAAAACAATTGCACAAAACTCAAACGTCCCCTTTGCCCCCGGCCCTCGCTCGTCGGCACGATAATCCGCCGCGATTTCCCCAGGATGGAGCCGCGGGGCCTGAATCCTCCTCCTCCATGGGGGAACACCGCTCCCAGGCTGCTTCCCGGCCGCTTCCTTGGCAGTTCAGTTCGGAAGCGGCGGCTTTTAGGCGGCGCTCGGCACCCCGTGACCCCTCGGGGCAGCTCGTCGCACCCCCGTTTCGGCTCCTCTCCGTGAGGCTGATTTGCGATTTTAACGAGCGGAAGCTCCGGCCGGGAGCGTTTTAACCCGGCAGCGTCCTTTCGAACCAGGTTAATGATTATGGAACTCGACCTCTCGGGCCGGGAGCTCGTGCCGGCGGCACCAACGCTCCGGCTTATTCCTCCCGGAGCTGAACTGCGATCCCATGAGCGAAGGTTGGCCGAGAAACCAGGTGGGGGGGCAAATTGGTGGTGATTCCCGGGGGGGGGGGAGATTATTTTGGAACGGGATGAGCGAGGCTGCCATGTCCCGCGTTCACTCTGCTGGGAAGCCTCCCTCTGCCGCTGGAGCGGATGCGAGCTGCTGTCCGACGCCGCGCTCATTCAGCCGCATCCGGAAGGGGGGTGAAAGCCGAAGCGGCGGGTTGCTGCCGGGGAAGAAGGAAGGAAGGAAGGCTGGAAACGGGCCGCCGTGCTTGCTCCGGTGCTGGAAGCGGGGGGCCGAGGCGGCACGCCGGGCCCGGGGTGGAGCTTGTCCGTCGGCTCAGGGCCAACCGGCGTTCCGGCATTGGCCCGGAGTGGCGAGGGAGGGAGCAGAGCGCTGGCTGGATGCGGCTCGGCGCAGTCGGCCGCGAGCGAGCGAGCGGGGAGGACGGGAGGAAGACGAGGGCAGTGGTGAGTTGCGTGTCTCCGCGGACGCGTCGGGTTTTCTCGTGCGACAGCGGCATTTTCCTACGGAGAGGGGGGGGAATCCCGGCTGCCGGAGCGTGTCAGCTCCGCAGCCTCCAGAGCGACGCTCCCAGGCCCGCCACGCCAGACCGTTTCCCTTCCCGTCTCCGGATTCAGCCTCCCTTCCTGGCTCTGCCGTTTCCCAGCTGGCAAAACACGGCTCATGCCCGGAGCGATGCAGTTGGGGGGGGGGGCACCACTTTTCCAGGCTGGAAGGGAAGTTTTTACGGCTCCGGTTGCTGCTGTCACGTTTTCCTCCGCTGGCACGGACCTGCGAATCCGGTCCTGAAATCCCATCGCACCGCTTAGCTCATCCCAGCTGCTTGCCGCGGCATTTGCTTTCCCAGCGGGTGAATTCGGGAACGAGCAAAGCTTGCCCGGAGCCGAGCTGGGACGTGGGGGGTTTTTTCCTTAACGGAGCGGGGCGGAGGCAGAAGCAAATTCTCGCCGAAACTGACTCCGGCCTATTTTAAATTCGGAGGGGAATCGCTGACGTATTCGCTATAAAAAGATCCGATTGCCTCTTTTTTTTTTTTTGCTACCGATCCGGCTCTGCCCGGTAATTTTAGCAACCGGCTGCGAAGTTTCTACCCGGCCAGGGATTAAATTAGCCAAGTCGAGAGCCTCGAAATAGATATCGCGCTCCGGGAGCGGGAGCGGCCGGATCCTCCCCGGCCGGAGCGGGGCTGGGGGAAGGATGGCGGCATAAACGCGCGGAAGGGCCGGGGGGGGTTTCGAAGCCGCGGCTGCGTCGGCGTAGCTGGGAAGGCACCGAAGAGATCCGTGACGGACTTTGGCTCCGAGACGGCGATGTGCCGGAGCGACCTGTGCCCTGCTCCCGCCCAGCCCCATCTGCTTCCAAGGAAGATGGGAAGCACCTCGGAGCGGGTGATTAAAGCTTCCCCCCTGCCCCCATCCTGAGGGAATTCCCGGCTCTCGCACGGGAAGGGCTCGGCTCGCACGTCGGCTCGGCTTGTCGTTGCTGGGTTTGAGCTGTCGCTCTGGAAATTTTTCCAGGGAAGGGTTTCGGGCTGGAGCCGCTCCGGTGGGAATCGGGGCAGGGAATGCCATGAAGCTCCCCGGGTGAAGGGGGAAACTGAGGCACAGAGCCGGGCCGTGATGCGCGGCCCCAACCACCGCGGTTTCGTGCGCCAGATTTCCTTCGCTCGGAGCGCGGCTGTGGATTTTCCTCCTCCCCCTTTTTCATCCGTGATCGTCGCTCTTCTCCCGCTGTCGATGTTTTCCCAGGCAGGGAAAACGAGGCGTTTTTCTGCCGTTTAATAGCATTTGACGATCCGGCTGGCAGGAGGCGCCGGCTGTGGGAATAGCTGCTCCGAACTCGCCTCACCTGCCAGCCAGGACACCGGCACGTGGCGGCATCCGACGTCTTTCCCACGTGGAGACGAGACCAGCCCTTCTGCTCCAGATTGAGACTCCGCCGGGAGCTTTTTCTCTCTCTTTTTGCCATTTCGGGGATTAGCTCTTCCCTTGCTGGAAGCCGGCGGATGTTTCTCTGCACGGAGGCGGCTGAGCCCGGCGAATCTCCTCCGATCATCTGCTACGTCGCGGCGTGTTTTCATCCGCCAGGGAAAGGGTTGCTCCGGGCCTGGTGCCTCTCCCGCACCGGACGGGCTTGGAATCGGCACAGGATGCCGGCGTGGGAGACGCCAGCTCATTCCGCATCCTGCGATAACCAGGAGAGACAAATTATTCCCTACGGATTTCCATGCGGGCAGTGCTGGGCAACACGGGCCCAGGTCGGAGCAGCGCCTGACGCATCTGCTGGGCTTTTCCGGCTGCTCCGAAAGGTCCAGATTCCCTGTCCCACCGTTTCTCCCGCTCGGGAAGGGGATGTACATTCATCTCCTGAGCGAACATCCTTTTTTTTCCGCACCCGGCTGCAAAGGTGAAACTTTTTTATCCGGGAGGACACGTGCAGCCATCTAGCAGCTGCTGGAAAGAGCCTGGAATGAGGAATCTCTTCCCAAATTTTCCTTTTCTTTTCCTTGCTCATGCATCCGCCGGCACAAGTCTTTCGCCCTCCTCTCTCAGGTGTGTTTTTCCACAAGATTTTCCCCGGGGCCCAGCTGCGTTTTACCCCGGTGATTTTACTTTTTCCCCTCTCRGCTGATCTGATTCCAGCTGTTACCTCCCCCTCGAAGCCGAGCGATCGCTGCCTTGGGATTTGCCCCCAAAAAAATCAAGGAAAAGGAGCAAAATTGGGGGGAAAGGATATAAAAAAGGAGCCCCGGCAAGGATGGACGCTGTCACCGCCGTGACCTTGCGCAACCGGGGGACGAATTAGAGCTCTGTAACGAAGCCGGAGAGYGAGGAAGCCGCTGGGGCGCCGCCCCGGGGAATACACCCGCCACCGGAGCGCAGGAAAGAGGCCGCGCGGACGCTCGGAAACGCTCGAGAGGAAGAGAGGCGGGAGCGACCGGCTTCGTTTTCCCCGGCGGTCGTTAACGCTCGTCCTCGCTCGCTTGATTTCCGGCCTGTTAATCTCTGTCGATCGCCGAGGCGGTTCGGGAGCGGCCGCCCTCCGTAAGTCCCCGYGAGCGGATCGAGAGACGAGCTTTATGCCGGGGCGGAATTGCGGGATATCGGTTAAAGCTTAACACGAGCCGGGAAAAGGGGGCGGATATCGCGGAGCCGTTCCGCCGAGCGCGAACGGAAACGCTCGGAGAAGCGCTAAACCTCGCGCTTCAGGGCTTGAGTCGATCCCTAAAGCGCTGGAGACCGTCAGGGTTCCTCGGATCTTCTTTGGAAGCCTGCGGCGGTGGTGCCGCCTGGAAGAGGGGAGCTGGGAAAAGGCAGCGGCGGCGGCACAGAGGGAGGAAATAATCCGGCCTCCGCATCCGCCGGGATGGTGGGACGAGTCCCGCTTCGGGTCCACGAAGCGCCGGCTTTCCATCGCAGGCGGCTCGTGAACACCGGGAGCTTCCGCCGCCGTTAAAATGAGGAACGAAACGGATTTATCGGGCGCCAAYGCTCCCGAGGAAGGGGGAGAGTCGACCAGCGGCGGGACGGCTTGTCCGCAGGGGTCGGGGCGTCTCCCGGCGGAGGCTCGGAGAAGGTTGGGCCTCTGCGTGCGCGCGAGGCTCCGGCCCGGATCATAACGGAGGGCAGGGAATGCTTTGGGCACCGTGCAAGCGGAAAAGGAGAACGATTTGGGTTTTTTTAATGATTTTTTTCCCCATTTTAATACTCGAGCGACACCCGTCGCGTTGCAGGAGCTCCGGGATGGGCCCACGGAGGAATCCTCTATTTTAAAGACAGGGAAACTGAGGCACGGAGCAGCTTAAAGCGACGTGCCCAAGGCGGGAGAGCCGTGCTGTTCCGGGCTCTCTCCGTGAGGCAACACCTTCCGCCCGGAAACAAATTTCCRGGGAGATAAGCACGGAAGGTGTTTATCTGTAGGGAGCTGCTGGCGGAAGCCGGGAGTCCCCATCCCTGCATCCGTTCCGGGGGTCCCCACCTCAATTTCGGGGGGCCTCGCGCCCTTCCCGCGATCCCTGCGCGAAGCGGGATCACAGCCGGAGCAGGGTTGGACTCGCGGGGGAGTTTTTATCCGCAGGGAGGGAGTTTTGCGGGGGGAAAAAAGCCCGTTTCCTTCCCCAAAAGGGAAGGGAGTGTTTGAGCTGGGAGGAGAGCGGTTCCCCACCCAGGGCCAGATGGCCCGTGTCACCCCGCTCCCGACCCCGGAACGCTTTTTCCTGCAGCAAAGCATCTGCCGCTGCTTTTTTTTCCCTCTTCTCCCCCCTTTCTCTCCGCGCAGGCTGCCGCGAATCTCCTCTCGCAGCGCGCTCTCCCGGGACGCCCGGATTTTGTTGCCCGTGAACCGTATCGGAGCGTTTTAAACGTGGKTTTTAACTCGGGATCTTCCGTCGAACGCCGAGCAACAGCGGCGCGGTGAGTCGTCCCCCCCTGCCGACGCGTAGAAACGAACGGGGCGCGGAGCAAAACGGCTCCGGTCGGAGCGCGACGCCGCYGGATGAGGAGCGAGGACAAGCGCCGCACGGCGGTGGAGAGACGGCGGAGCCGGAGCCGTTCCCGCTGCGCTCGTCTCGCGGCCGCGGCGGAGCCGTTTGGCACCGGAGGGACCTCGCTTCGAGGCGGCGCTGCGAGAAAACACGGAATTAAGTTATCGGGTTTTTTCGCTTCTCCGAGCGGCAGGTTTCCGACCTCTTCCCCGCCCGTCTTGGATCGCGGCAGCTTGTTCGCTGCGCAGACCCTTTCCCGCTGCGCGCTGGCGACACCCCGGGTCTTTTCTCCRCTCCCTTTGCTTGGGGGTGCTGGAAAACTCTGGGAAAGGGATGTCGAGGCTCCTTCTTGTCCCCCAAAAACTGTATTCCCTTTACTTTCGGGAGCAGGCGATGCTTTCCCAGCCTGCACTGCCAGAAAACGACCTTTCCGAGGCGTCTTTTTCCCTCCATCTTCGCCGCCATGGCTTTAGCACCAAGGTGAAGGGGCTCTGTCCTGCCTCCCTGAAGCCACCGGGAATTTTCCCAGCAATTTCGATGGCTCCCTGCACCGGGAATTAGCCCCGGCGCCTGTGCGCTCACCTCTGTCCGCCGGCAGAGCCCGCTGGGCTTCCAGGCCAGCTTGGAACACTGCCGGGAAAGGGAGGGGAGAGGGATTTGGGCTCGCCGGCGGGAACAGGTGCCGTTTGACAGAAGCGCTCGGAGGGGCCGTGCCGGGCTGGGAGAAGCCAACCGGGAAGCGGCCCCCCAGCAGCAACCGGAGCTCGTCTCGCGGCGCCGGGCTTCCTCTGCCGGCTGTTGTCCGCAACTCCCGAGTCCTAAGCCGAAAACGTGGAACGTTTTGGGGATTTTTTTTAAGGCGTTATGCGCCCAGCGGAAGGTCCCGCGCTGGAAAGCTGCTCTCACCGCGAAGCCGCAGCGGTTTCCGGTGGCCATCGCGCTTTCCTGGCTGTGGCCCCTCCGGGATAAGCTGTGCCCGGCTGCAYGCCATGGTTTTTCCCGTCTCGGAAGCACGGGATGGGGGAGCTGAGCGGGATGAGTTGTCCGGGGTGGCTCGGTAGGGCGGGAGATGCATCTGGCCAGCTGAGATTCGATCCGATTCGATTCGGATCCCTGGCGGAAAGCAGCTTCCCCYGGTCCCTTCCCGCTGCAAGGGCAGCTCCGCTGGCGTCTTCTCCACGTCGGATGAATGAGCCGAATCCCACAAAACTGGGCTTTTTCCACGGCTGTCCCAGAAAAAACCCTTGCAGCGCCAGGGTGCCAACGGCGCTTTGGCAGCGGGATTAGTCCCGGGGCTGCTCTCTCGCTGACGAAGGGATTTGCGCGAGCCAGCGTCTCATCCGTAATTAATTTTTCAGCCCTGACGATCTTTTCCGGCTMCCTCTGACCTCCCCTGCGCTGCCGTAAACGGAATTAACGGAAYGGCAGCGCGGCGTAAAGCGCCGCAGGATCGGGGCGCTTTGGTGCGGCCGCTCCTCATTCCTCCTTACCTGGGTCTTGTTTTACAGGCGAGGAAACGCAAGCGCAGCGCTCGGCACGGAGAAGCGGACGCACCTGGAAAAAAAAAGAAGGGAATAAACTATTTCCCGTCACCGGCGGAGGTAGGACGAGACCTCACGCGTGGGGTTTGGCGCTCGGAAAAGCTTTCTAATGATAAAAAGAGAGGGAAGGATTCAGGCATATATATATATATATATATATATATATATAAAAATGTGTGTGTGTGTGTATATATATAAAATATATATATATATACATTTTTTATATATATATAAACCTTATTTAAGGTTATTTTTATAGCAGCGTCCGGGCAGAGCCGGGGCTCGGCGTGCCGGACGATCCTCGTCTCTAAAAAGCTTTAATCGTGCATCRTATTTGCAGCCCGCGTTAGATCAGACCCCATTTTTTTGAGGCACAGAAATGGGTTTTTTGGTGTTTTTTTCCCGGCCTTGCGGAGGAAGTTTGGCAAAGGCTCAAAACGCACGTGCCGGTTTTAGAGAGGAGCGTTCGGACAGCATAAAATCCATTTATGCCCTTAAGCGGGGGGGTTTCCTCTAGCGAGGCGCCTCCTGAGGCCGCGTGTGACGTTCATTATCGCTGTAAAGGCCCGTTCTTGCTTCTTTTCCCCTGGAATCGCTGCCCACGATTGCCAAAACCTTGCTCCCGCAGCAAGGGGCCTCCTAAAAGTCGCTGTTGCGCCATCGGAATTGAGCGAATATGACTAACGGGGGGGGGGGAAAAACCCAACTTCCTCCCCCGCAACTGTAATTTTTTTTAGCTTTTCTCAGGGTGGAGCCGCGTTCGGGCTGCGCCGCAGGGAAAATTCCTATCGCTCGACGCGCAAAACCTCATCTCCGGGGCTGGAAAAGCCGCTCTGCAGAGCGGCATTCGCCCGACCTTTCCCCGCGCCCCCCGCGCAGCCCCTCGCTCCTTCCCCGCGCGGCTCCCTTCGAGCAGGAATCCTCCCGGCTCCCCAACGCTTCCCCGAGGAGCTCGCGCTCRGGGCGGTTTGGCAGACGAGCTCGGGAGAGCTTTAAGCGCCTGGAATTAATTACCTGGCTCGTTTCGTTATCGATAATGCAGCCAACGAACTTCAGATAGAGCGGCTGAGAGTCTGGAATTAATTTCCTGGGACGTGTTTACACCGAGCAGCTTTGTCCTGAACGTTACACCCGGCTCCTAAAYGCGTTTTGGGTTTTTTTTTCCCCTCCCCTGTCTTTCGCAGATCGTTTTTTAAAGCCCGCGTTGCTCGGATTAAGGAGGACGAGCGTGTCGGGGCGGAGGCTCCCGGGGTGGCGCTGAGCGCGGGCCGGCTTTGCCCCTCGCCGAGATGTCCGCCAAGGTGCCGATTTACCTGAAGAGGGGCGGCCGCAAGGGCAAGAAGGAGAAGCTCCGGGATATCCTCTCCTCCGACATGATCAGCCCGCCGTTAGGGGATTTCCGGCACACGATCCACATCGGGAGCGGCGGCGAGAGCGACATGTTCGGCGACATCTCCTTCCTGCAGGGCAAATTCCACCTGCTGCCGCGGAGCGCCGGGAGCCTGGACTCGGAGCGGGAGGGCCCTTACGCGGCGCCGTTCGAGTTCGCCCGCGCCGCCACCGTCTCCGGCCGCCAGCCGCGGCCGCCGTCGCCCGACGCCTCCTCTCCGCTCCTGAAAAACGCCGTCTCCCTGCCGGCCATCGGCGGGCCGCAGGCGCTGACGCTGCCCGCCGCTCAGGCGCCCCCCAAACCGCCGCGGCTGCACCTCGACGACAAGGCGGCGCCGGGGGGGGACGACGGCCGCCAAACCGCTGCCGCCGCAGCCGCCGCTTCTGCGCTGCATCCCGGCGCCCCGCTTCCGCGCCGCGGCGGCCCCCCCAACGGCTTCGCGGAGGAGCGGGCCGGAAGCGAGCCGTTCCCGTCGCACGCTGGCTCCCTGCTCTCCCTCCACGTCGACCTGGGGCCCTCGATTCTGGAGGACGTGCTGCAGGTGATGGAGAAGCACCAGGACGAGAGAGGGGGCGGCCCGATGCGGGATTCGGGCAGGCAGGAGGTCTTGACGTGAGAACGGCGAGGGCCGAGGCGACGAAAAGACTGCGAAATATAGAATTTAGGTGTTTTTCCTTTTCTTTTCCCCCCCCAAGTGGCTCTTGAATTGCTGGGAGCACCCCGAACTCGTGGATTTGACCCTGCGCGAAGCTCGTCGTCACTAATCGGACGCTGCCCCGCTCGTGGGAAGGCGCCGTTTGCCCGCGCGAATGGGACGTGAGCGTTTCTTCCCGGCGCCGCTTTCCGCAGACCTCCGGATAATCCCCCACCAAAAGGAAGGGAAAAACAAAGCCRCAAAGCCGAGACGAAGCTGGCGGCGCTCGCTGCTAAACCGAACCGCCGCTCACCACGATGAGCTTCAACTTTAGTGACCTGAGGAAACTGGAGGACTGCGCTGACCTTTGAAAAGAGGCGGAAAAAGAGAAATAAATAAAAAACAAGACTGCRCCGTTCTGATTTCTTTGTACTGGACGGGGTACGAATGGCGCCAAGCGGCAACGGGGGGAATTCGGCGACGCAGCGCGGCGATAAAGCGAATTCMCAAGCGTCCCGCTCAAGGTGGGAGCGCCTCGATCCGCGCTGTGGTTTCAAGCGCTTCTGTTAACCTTTTTGTGGGGGTTTTTGTTTGTTTTCTTTGGTTTTAAAGATCCTGCAAACTGCTAAACAACAGCGGCTACGGGAAAAAATAGTCCGCTGGGCTTTAACGCTGCGCCTCCTCCCCTGCATGGCGGAGAAGCTCCGCGTTTTAGCGCCCCGAATCGCTGCTGGGTTCGAGGGGTTGGAATTTGGGGTCGGCGAAAGCGTGAACGAGGCCCTGGAAACCCTCGGCGAGGGCAGCCGCCCCCGAGGGCAGATTCCGGCGGGATGCCGTCAGCTCTCCCTCCCCCTAACGGCCTGCCTCCGCGGGAGAGGCGCCGCGCCGCTCCGATGCAAGTCGTTTAAAGCGCCGGGGGGGGGGGGGAACGAGGGGGTGAGATGCTCCGGCGCACGGAAAGCCGGATGTTGGAGCGATGGAAAGACCCACGACGGCAGCTTGGCCCGTTTGGTCGCAGCTGCCTGGAATGTTCGTTCCTTCAGTTCCCGGTAAAATCCCCTCAGTCTATTTTATTTAAATCCAGCCCTTATGCTTGGATTTTTTTTTTTAATTTATCCCCCCCCTAGAAAAACTGGAATTCCGAGCTAAATCAAGCAAGGAAAAGACCTCAGAGCCTGGTCTTTGATTTGCAGTTTCCTGATCCGTTTAAAAAAAAAACGAGGATAAGCAGTAGTTTTCCTGTATCGGGCAGGCAGTGAGGTTTGATGGATGTAAAAGCAAGTGGGACCTCATTGCTTAGATGTCGCAATTAAATAACTGTACCATTTGTAACCATTTCTGACATTTTTGGCGCAGAATTAGGCTGGGTATCCCTGAGGAATGAAGGAATTTGTTTAAAAAAAAGAAAAAGTGCACTGACTGTTTTGGCTTTTTTTTTTTCTTTACAACGCCGTTGATTTGCTTTTTTGTGCCAAACGCGTCATTAAATAGCGAGTCGTTAGATGAGCGAGCTCTGCTCGCGTCGCCGCGCGACGCTGTCCCGGTCCCGCTTTATCCGGCCCATGCGGCAGGAGGCTCCGCGCCGCAAGAACGGCTCCGGGCGCCGGGTAAACGGCTGCTTTGCCGAGTTTTCCAGCCTCCAGGCTGCGAAACRAGGGGGGAAAAAGGAGCCTACTTCAGCCCGGGATCCATTCAGCCCGGGATCCATCGGTACGGCTCTCCAGGAAGCCGGTGGATTTTGCTCCCCTTTGGTTTGAGGCCGTTTCGGGGTTCAAATTCCAGGGTTTTTGAGCTGGTGCAAACGGACATCGCTTCCTTGAGCTACGCTYGGCCGCCTGACGGAGGAGCCGATCCGGCCTGGTTATCCTGACACAATTCCTTCTGCTTCGCGTTCAGCCGGCCACGGGCCGGAGCCAGGGTGGGGGGCTGCGGCGCTGACGTCGGTGGGGAAACCACGCTGCCAGCGATATTTGCGTCCCCTCCGTTCCTAACCGAGYGCTTCCGCGCTGGGCAAACGCCCAACAAAAGCGCGGCCGGGCTGGAAAGACCTCGAGYGGGGAGGAAAACGCTGCTGTGAACTGCGAAACCGGCCGGCTGAGCGGGAGCCGGTACGGAAAATCACATCGTGCAGCGATGTTTGCAGAGAAAGATTAATTTATACCAACAGGAGGCAGCGATGCCGCTTGCTTTTTCTTTTTTGGGCACCKCTTGGATATAACCCGCCAAATCCCCTCGGATATAACCCTCATCTGCCTCGTTTCGAAATAGGTTGCGAAGGTAACGGTAAAAATCCCGCTCTGGCCGCGTCTGTCTTGAAAGCTCTTTGCTTAGAAACGTTTGCTCCTTCCGCTCATTTATGAGGAAAAGAATCCGGCGCGTTAACCTCACAACTGGGCGAGCGGTCTGCGATTCCGCCACGTCGGAGCAGGGCCRCTTGGCTCTTCCGACGGCTCCCAGCTGCTTCGGGGCAACAACCAGGGCCGTTGAACCTTGACTCCGCGCCGTCCTGCGCGCTCCCAGCCCCGGCGGCACCGCGGCGGGCGATGCTCCCTCTCCTCCTGCGCCCTTCCGGCGGCGGAGCTCCACTTGGAGCGGTCCCAAACGCCTGGAAAAGAGGCGAGAGGAGCTGATGTTAGAAGGGGAACAGAGGGCAGGGATGCGTCGATGGGATACGGGGCTGTCGGCCAGCCGAAGCCTCGCTGGCTCGTGGCGGGGTTTTCCCCCCCTCTCCTCGAGCGCGCGGTCTCCTCTCCTCCGCGCGCGCGCGTTCGCCTCCCCGCTTAGTCACCGCTCAGATCGGAGATTTATGGAAACGAGCATTGCAAAACTACGTGCTGTTTTCTTTTTATAAACCCGTTCTAAGAAGCGTGAGTCATTCGGGCAGGAAAGTTACTGGTTCTGAGCTGTTCCCTGCGTGACTCAGCCCGCGATTGCTGAACAACATCTTTCTCCTTGCTTTTTTCGGGAGGTTTAAGCCAGAAGAAGTTAATGAAAGCTCGGAGAGTTTATTTCCAGCTCTGGCAAAGTGGGCAACAGGTTGCCGCAAGCTGAGGATTCGGGACGTGAGGATCCAGCTCCCGGCTGGCGAGCTGTAGCATAAAGCAGGGAATGCCGGCCGGTGGCAGTTCTACCCGGTCCTTGAAACTGCTTCAAATTATTCCTTATCCAAAGGTTTATAGGCAGCAGATTAATTATATGATAAAGTCGGGAACGCCCACGCTGGCTCCGTGGGCGGGTTTTGGCATTCGACCCCGGGGAGTAAATCGGAGCGCGGTCACGGATCGCGACCCTCCTGTTAACCCCGCTGACGGGGCGGCGATTTTAGGCGATTTCATTTGCTTGCGCGGGCTCCCGGACAGCTGGCGAGGAAACAAAGYGGCTTCGCGCACGCAAACCACGGCCGCCGCGGGATTAGGAGGGGGCGCGGGGCGGAGATGAAATGCGGCGGCGGAGGGGCAGAAAGCCGCCGCGCCGGGTGCGTCCCTGGCTCCTCGTACAACCCTGGACGCAGATGGTAAATGATGTGGCTGGGAAACAATTTCCTAGCGTGGAAAGGGGGAAAGGAAAAAAAAAAACAACCCCTCAATAGAGGCCGCATGGAAAGGGGAAGCAGAAAGGAAAAGAGAAAGGAATTCACCCGGGCGGCAAGAGCCATCGGACAAGCCGCACTCTCTGCCCCAGCTAATAAACTTTCAGACCTTCGGCTAACTTAGATTCAATAAAAGGGAAAAGACCTCAAAGCTGCAAGTTTTGGGGAATAAATTTGAGGGAATAAATAAAATAAAGAGGCTAGAAAGAGGCTCCAGGGGAGAGCTGTTCTGCTAACAACCGTCCTCTGCCTCCGAAGAAGGCCCCGCTGTCAGGTGGGACGATGGAGGGGAGGAACTGATGCAAAAGTACCGCGTTCTGTGCTGATCATTTCATCCCAAACCAGCAATTCCCTACGGATATGAGATCGTTCACCCCACCGTTTGCCCCCCCGAAACAGACGCTGGCTGTTTTGTATCGCTTTGAGACCCGCTGAAGCCGTAGAAATACCCGCGGGGAATTTATAATACCCGGGGACAGCGAATTGGGAATCCGATCTGGAGGCCCAGCAGCCTCCGCAGCTCCCAGATTGCGGCGTGTTCGGATTCCTGCCTCACTGTGCAAAAAATAAAAAAGGAAGCAAAAGCGCCCAAGGGGGAGGAAAGTAAATTTAAAGAGATGCGTTTTAGCCCTTCCAGGCCAGCAAGGGGAACACAAGGGCACCTTCTCACGAGCAAATCAGCRGCAGCGTCGCCTGTCAAACATGAGCCACAAACCTAATTTCCTGGGGAACGGAGAAGGGGAAGCTTTGTAGATAAAGGGCTAAATTGTTTGCTAGAGAAGGTGTGTGTGGGGGTCTGGACTGTTATGGAATTAAAAAACAACAACAACAACAAAGCGGAGCAAAAAACATTGCTGTTCTCATCCTTCCAAGTGGAGGAGCCAAGAAAGTGTCAAGACAGTGCTGGGTGCAGCTGGGCTGCGGGAAAAAACACTCAAAATAAAGCAACGCGCTCTCATCCACTGAATTCTTTTTTACCCGGTAGAGCAAGAATTAGGCCCCAAATCTCCCCACGTCGCTGCACGTTCTGTTCCAGGCCCTCACTGCGGCCAAGCTGCTCAGTGCAATCTCCACAGCATCCCGTGACTCCGGTTCTTTCGCCTGTCGTTGCAGACTACGTTTTATCCGTCAGGGAATTACGACGGAGCCGCTTAGAGCACAGTAAAGCCACCCCTCCCCGTTACTGTGCGGCGGTTTGCTCGTGCGGCCCTGCCCTCCGGCTCCGATTCATCCCACCTCACGGCAGGCGTCCAGCTGCGGTGCTTTAATTTAGGAGCACAGTCACCTCGGGCTTTCTGTTAAAAAAAAAGACRTAACATGCTGCAGACAGCAGAGATCTGAGTCACCCTCGACAGGTGACTTGCTGACTGCAACGGTCTGCGGTGACGATGGTCCTGGTGTAAAGCCTGACCCCAGACTGATCAAAGTCTCTCTCCTTGCCTTATCGCTCAAGTGATTTGTTTATTATTCACAAATATTCACAGTTGAACGCTTCCCGTCCCCTTCTCTTTCCGTTCCCAGAGTCTGGGGGCAGGAATGAAGCTGCTTAACCTGCGAATGCCCCAAAGCGGCGGTTTGCGCCCGACCGCGTCTGAGGGGACCCGCCGGCTCCCGCTAGGCAGCGGCCATCTGTTCGCCCAGGGCAGAGATCAGTCTGCTGCTCAGCAAATCCCTCCCAATCCTATTTGTTCGTTCTTACATTGCTCGTACGTCTCCTTGCTTCGTCATTCACCCTTTCCCCTTACCTACCTTTTTTTTCCTTTCCTACCGTTATCCCTTATTTTAGTATCTTATCCTTTTATGCTTCTCCACCTCCGTCCTTCCATCTTCCCTTCATTCGTCTCACTCATCCCGCACTTTTTGCCTCGTGGTCTTTCCCTCGCGCCCTCCCTCATCCCCGTTACTCTCTTATCCCTCATTTCATCCTCTCCAGGACTCATCCTTCCTCCCCTGCCGCCTCCTCCCAGTATCCGTCATCCTCCCCAGGCGTCCGCGTCCCTCCTTCCTCCTCATCCCATCCGAATAGCCTTCATCCCTCCCGCCGCCCTCGTCTCTTCTTTTTCCCTTGCCATTTCCATCACTCACACCTGATTTTCCCTTCTTTTTCCTTTACCTTTTCTATCATTCACACCTGTTTTCCCCTCTTTTCCTTCATGCTTGGCTTTGGCGCTTCCATTTTACCTCAGCCCTCCATCCTCTCCTTCACTCCATCTCCCCGCTACCCTCCATCCTCCCCCCTCATCCTCCCCATCACCCCTTTCCTTCCTTCCCCCTCACACCTACCACTTTCCAGCTCCGTTTCTGGGCTCTTCCCCTTCTTCCCTTCGCTTACCTCCCTCATCCTTCCGTCTCCTTGCGCTCCTTCCCGCCTTTCCCCCTCATTCCTCCATTTTCCCCCTCGTCTTCCGCGCATGCGCCAGAACCCCGCCCTGCCGCGCAGGCGGCGCAGCGGGGGGGGGGCGGCTTGACGCATGCGCAAAGCGGCGCAACCGGCCGCGCC
>NW_020447484.1:5267-20523 GCF_003343035.1 Apteryx rowi | reverse complement strand
CGGGGCGCGCGGTGCGGGGCGCTGCCCCCCGCGGGCGAGTCCAAGTGGCCGGAATTGGGGGGGGGGTGCTGAAGCGGGGAGGGGGGGGAGAAGCGGCCGGTCTTATTGTTGGGGGCAAAGTTTCCTCGGTGGCGGAAAGCGAGGGCGGGTCGGGGGCAGCGGCGGGAGGGCGCCGCGCAGGGCCCGGGGCCGGGGGCGGCTCCGGTGTAGGGCCCTGGGTCCCTCCATAGGGTCCTGTGGGGGGCAAAACCCCTATATGGCCCTGTGAGGGCGTCCTATAGAACCTGGGGGACCTATAGCGCCGTGGGGGGTGGGGTCCCTCCCTATACGGCCCCGTGAGGTCCCCCCTATAGGGTCCTGTGGGGGGAGAGCCCCTATATGGCCTTTTGAGGGGGTCCTAGAGAGCCTGGGGATACTATAGCGCCGTGGGGGGGCGTGGGGCCCCTCCCTATAGGGTCCTCTGAGGGGGTCCTGTAGATCCTGAGGAACTTATAGCACCGTCGGTGTGGAGTTCTTCCCTATAGAGCCCCGTGAGGAGATCCCCTATAGAGTCCTGTGGGGGGAGAACGCCTATATGGCCCTGTGAAGGCATCCTATAGAGCCTGGGGGGTCCTACAGGGCCTTGGGGGTGTGGGGTGCCTTCCCATAGGGTCCTCTGAGGGGGTCCTATAGGACCCGGGGAATGGAGGGATCCCCTCCTGTATGGCCCTATGAGGGGTCCTGTGGAGCCCAGGAGTAAGGGTCCTCCCCATATAGGCCCGTAAGGGGACCCTAAAGAAGCTGGGGAGCAGGGTTTCCCGCCCATACGGCCCTCTGAGGGGGCCCTTATAGAGCCTGGGGGATGGGTGTCCCTGTCCCCATACAGCCCTGTGAGAGGGGCCCTATAGAGCACTAGGAGTGCGGATTTCTCTCTATATGGTGCTGTGAGGGAGCCCTATAGAGGGTGGGGGGATCCCCTCATAGGGCCCTGTGAGGGGGGCCCTACAGAACCTTGGGGGTGGGGCTCCCCCCATAGGGCCTCATAAAGGGAGGGGAGCACGTAGAGCTTTGGGGGGAGGGTCTGCCCCCTATATAACCCTCTGAGAGGGGCCGTATAGAGCCCTTGGGGAGGGGTGTAAAGTCCTCCGCTATATGGCCTTGTGGGGGGGGCTTTAAACATCTCGGATGGTGCAGGAGGTCACACCATATGGCCCTATACGGGAGGCCCTATATTGCCCCCCCCCCCAAAAAAAAAGCCACTTAAAAGGTGCCCTGTGTGACCTCAAGGTTATAYATGTAGAATTTTCCGCTTTTTTCCCCACCGCGGGAAGGAGCAGGGAGCTCGAACGCCCTCCCCGGGGCACCTTCCGCTCTCCTTCCCCCTTCCCGGCAGAGCTGCCGCATCCCGGCCATTCCGATTCCACGGGAGAGCCTGTTCGGAGGGAGGCGCCGGCCGTTGGCGCCCTTAAATCGCCCTCCGCTGCTGCGCGGGCCTGTTTATTTATTTAATAACAGATTTGCCGGCTGCTCCCCGCGAGCGTTTCGGGATACCTCTGCYGGCAGCAGAAAAAATCTGGAAAAAATCCGTGCGGATCGCTCCCTTGCAGAGAAAGCAGCAGGGGGGTGGCTTTTTTTGCATTTATTTGACCTTTTTTTAAAGCCTTCCCGCCGGCCGGGCTTTAGCCGCGAGGCTCCGCCAAATCCCGCCGCGCTTTCATTTTTTCCCCTCCCTCCTTCCTTCCGAACTCCGCTCTCATCCGCGGACTTTTCGCGGGGTTTAAAGCGCCCCGTCGGCAGCACGGGGACGTCTCGGCGCAAAGCTCGGCCCGGCCGGGGCATGGACGCCCGCGAGAGGTAGGCGCGTCCTTTCCGCTCTTTTTTTCCCCCTCCGGGGGATATGGTTTTTTTTAGCTAAAACACGCGAAACCGCCGGGGTCGTTTCCGCGACGATCCGCTTTCCTGGAAGCTGCACTTAAAGGCACTTAAAAACCGCTTAGCGCTAGCGGTTCGGCGTCACAGAGCCGCCGTATACGGCTCCGAGCYGGAAAAAGTCCGGAGGGAGCAATAATCTGGTTTGTCAAACCCATTTATCTACTTTCTGGCATAGGAAATGTTCCTCCCGCTCCGGTAAAACATCAGCTCATCCTAATGCCTTTAATCGCTCTTTTTTTTTTGCATTTAGAGGAAATCGCAGCGTTTTTTCTCCTTGTTGGAGCCTTTTTTTTAAAAAAAGAAGTTTGTTTTGCAGCAGTTATTTTGCGGCGCATCGACAGCTGCCTTAAACTCTCTGGGAAGATCTCTCTGCTGGCAGCTTCCTGCCGGAAGAGCGCTTTAAAAAGCCCGTTTTCCGGCATGTTTCCACCGCCAAATCCCGCTTTTGGGCTTCGGAGAACCCCGAAGGAACTCTCCAAACCTACAAATTTAATAGCGCTTAATTCCTCGCCTGCTTCTTACCCAGCCCCGGGGAGACGCGTGTTGATTTACCGCTAAAAATAACGGCGGATTATCGTTTTGGGGAGTTGATTGCTCCCTTCTTTTTTCCCCACGTGAATTTGGAAATCTTTCGGACTGCCAAACCTCTTCCGGTTTTGTCCGATCGGCATTGAAGAGGCCGAATCTTCCTTTTCCCCTCTATAATCCTCCTCTTGGCAGGAATTAATTTGGGAGGTTGCGAGGAAGTTTTAGGGAGAGCTGCACCGCATTGGCTCTTCGGGTGGGAAGCAGGCTTTTCGGAGAAAATTAACGGCTCCGGGAGGGATTCGCCGCCCCAAACTTCAGGAATTTTAATGGTTGTCTTCATCGGAGCTTGGCCTTCGGGCTCCCTCTGCCGTCGCCAGAGAGAAAAAGCCGTTCGGGGACTTTCTCACCCCTTTCTCGCTGCGGATAATCAGTGCTAGGACGCCTCTTCCCTTCGGGAACCACCGCTGTGACATCGGATGCTGCTTTTTGGGGAGCTTGGAGCCCGGCCCGGATGTTTTTTTCCCCACATGAAAGGTGCCGGCAGCAGTTTCCGGATCCGAGCAGCCGGCGGAGGGAAAAGGGCTTTGCCCGCCGGACTTCCCGAATCTCTTTAAAAGCGGCTCCCCGGGCCGGGACCGTTTTTGACGAGACGGCGAGTAGTGCTTTGAAACGTGGCGTCCCGTTTGTCCGGCAAAGCTCCGGATGACACGAATCCGGAAGGAAACGGGATGACGGGATCCTTTTTGGCATCCAGTTTGCATTTGCATTTACCAATATTTTCCTTATTCTCGGTGCACTGGATGTTAACGCTCCTGGTTTTATTTTTGGCTAGCGTCTCTCCACACCGAAAGAGAAGTTGTCGCGTCCGACCTTTACCCGCGCTGGAAAAAATCCATGAAAAAGCGATTTCAACCCCTTTCCGCCTCCTCCAAAACTTCCTTTCCTTTTTATCCAGCATGATATTCTGCGGATGGCGCTTGCTTCTGGCTAGACAGCGCTCCCGGCTCCCGCACGCCTTTGGGCTCGTTATTCCTTCCTTCAAACCCTTGCCCAATTCCCTATTCATCTTTGCCCAATTTGGGATAACGGGGAAAAAAGGGGACTTGCTTATTTGCTCGAAACCGCCTTGTATCCGCGGTTTTTTGGCTGCGGAAGAGGCCGCGGGACTGTCCGTTAGCAGACGGGGAGGCTGTGGCGACGAGCCGGAGGTCTCCATGCTCGCGCCGCATGGGAAAGGAGGGCTGTGTCCCGTCTTCCCTCCCGGAGCCGCCTCGGATCGCGTGCCGCCGGAGGAGCCGTTTTGCGGGGATGACGGGGAGGAAGGAGCGTGCCGCTTCCGACGGGGAGGGGGGCAGTTTTCCTTTCCCAGCTCCGCTTCCGGACGCGGGGGTTCGCTAATGCCGCCTCTTTTTCCTCGCCCGGCAGCCTCGGAGAGCAGTACTACCGGGACGCCATGGAGCAGTGCCACAACTACAACGCCCGGCTGTGTGCCGAGCGCAGCGTCCGCCTGCCCTTCCTGGACTCGCAGACCGGCGTGGCCCAGAGCAACTGCTACATCTGGATGGAGAAGCGGCACCGGGGCCCAGGTATGCCCGGAGCTCGGCAGCGGAAGGCGCCTCCGCCTCGTCCCGGGAAACGCCGCCTCACGTTTTCTTCCCTGCCTCTTTTCCAAAGGTTTAGCCGCCGGGCAGCTTTATTCCTACCCCGCTCGCCGCTGGCGGAAAAAACGCCGCGCTCATCCGCCGGAGGACCCGCGTCTCTCCTTCCCGTCTATTAAACCAGGTAAATCCTTCCCGTTCCCGCTTTCTGGATGCAGCCGGTGGTCTTTTTCCTTGCTTTCCTCCGCCCCGTGCCCGGATCGAGCCAGCTGCTGCCGGAGAAGCCGCTTAACGTCAGCGAGGGTYGATAAATGCCTTTCGCCGGAGCCCTCGCGGCGGGAGAGCGGCTTGGAAGCGCCGCTCGGAGGGGGCGCGATCCGAGGTGGCGGAGCACCACCGGCTCCCGCCTGACGCTCTCCTTCCCGCCGCTCCGTTCCCGCAGATGCCGATCAGACGCTGAAGAAGGAAGGGTTGATCTCGCAGGACGGCAGCAGCCTGGAGGCCCTGCTGCGCACCGACCCGCTGGAGAAACGGGCCCTGCCGGATCCTCGCCTCGACGACGACAGCCTGGGCGAATTCCCCGTCACCAACAGCCGGGCCCGGAAGGTACGTTGCCGACGGGAATTTTGCGGGAAACCACGCGCAGTCCGTCCCTCTTCCTCTTTTCCCCCCCTCCTTTTTGCGTCTCTCTCTCCCCGCGAGGATGGATTTAGCGGGGAGCGACGATGCTCCCGGAGAGTGGGAGGCCAGGGACAGTTCCTCTCCTTGTGCCGATATGCCCCGGTTAGAAACGCCCGGAATTCCCGGCTCCGGGGCTCAGCCAAGGTCTCCAGCACCTCGGCGAAGCAGGAGGTGCAGTTTGGTAGCCTCTTCCTGATGCTTCTCCTTCCAGGAGCTGCACCGGGCCCCATGGGATTTGCTCGCCTTCCGGATGCCTTCGGACGAGCCTCTTTTTTTCCCTGTCTTGGGCAAAACCCCGAAGTTTTCCGCTGCCCTTTTCTTCCCTCCTCTCCTCCTCGCTCCTGCTTGGCTTCCTAAGCCTATATAAGCACCGAGCCATCTTGGCAAACCGGAGTCTTTATTCGGGATCGTACTCCGAAGCTTTTTTCTATTAACAAATTTATTGAAAAGGAAAGGTTTGGGGGCTGTTGCCGAGCCGCTCGTCCGAGCGCCGGCTTTGCCGGGAGCCCGTTGAAGACGAGCTCCGAAAGAGCAGGCAGGGAGACGAGTTTCCCAATCGAGAGAAAGGAAGAAGCTTCCTGGGAAAGCCGAGGGCGAGAATTTAGCCGGGTTACGGATGACAGGTTGCTTTTTGCGTAGCTAACGTGATCCGGGCTTGCTGTGATTAAGGGTAAGCGCTTTGCGGAAGGATTTCGAACCTCCCGTTTCGGACCTCGCTCTTTGGCCGCGACGGATGAGGGATTGGGGCCGCTCTGCCGCTGATCCGGCCTCCGCGGGTCGCCGTTCGCTCGCCGCCTGTGCTTAATCCCGGGCGAACGGCGTTTTTAAAGGCGTGCTTCAGGATTTTCGGCGCGCTCGACCGCTGCGAAGTCATTTAGAGTGATTTTACGCTCTGCCGCGACCCTCCCCGCTCCTTCGGCAGCCCGGGATGGTCTCTCTCCTCTCCGGGTTGCTTTTTCCCCCCAAACTCAGAGCGGGGGGAAGTTTTTTTCCTCTGTTTTTGCCTCTAGCAGAAACCCGGTAATTTTGGCTGCGGTTTGCTTGGCCGCTTACGGACACTGTTTTGTTTTGCAGCCGTTTAATCCCTGCCTGGCACGAAAAGGCTTTTCGTGCGGCCGCTAATGAYGCTCGCTCCGGGCGGCTCTGGTCTGACGGAGGAAACGAGTCGGGGAGAGAAGGGACAGCGGATTTGGGTTGTTTGAGCCAATTCCTGTTGATTTTCGGTAAAAAGGGGCTCCGATCTTCCTCCTTTTGCCTCTGGCTCAATAGCTCGGGTCCGGCAGCCCTTATTTACCCTGATTTGGCACAATTCAGAAGCTCCTTTTCCTTAGAAACCAAGGTGCTACCAAGGCCCGGAGCCAGATCGAGCGTTATCCGAGACGGAATTGGATGAAAACCTTCCAAACCTCTGGTTTAAGCTTTACTGCGATCGGCGCTGAGTTTTTATCATCTTCCCCTTTTCCTTTTTTTTTATAAAGCCCTTTCGCCTTCACAAACACCCCGTGGACGCGAGCTCCGGGTCGGAAATCATCGGCTTAGCGGATCAAAGGCCAAGTTCATACGGATTAGCCTCGGTCCCAGCTGGAAAAGGACGTTCCGGGTCACGGAGACCTTTTTTTTTTCTGTCGAGATGGGTTGTTTTTTCCAAGCGCCGTCTTGCCTCTGGCCCCGTTTCTGCGTTTTTTTTTTTTTTTCCCTGGAGTGGTTTTAGGTAGAAATGTGGTTTCAGGCCGGGTCGTTTCGACACTCGGATGCATGGAAGGACAGATCCCGGGATAGGCGTCAGAGCGCCTGTTTGCCGGAGTGGGCTGGAAAACGGCCCAGCGTGACGAGTTTTTCCCAGTCCTCATCCTTCCTGATTGCTGTTTCTTCAAGCGTCTGTGCGCCTTATCGGATCCTTCTGCCACTTGCCGGATGAGAAGATCCTCTCAGGAGATCGAGTTAAGTTGCTTTCCCGCAGCTCTCCTGGCAAAAATCCTCCGGGAAAGCAGCCGCCTCCTCTATTTCTGCCTGGGAAAGAAGGTGAATTAATGCACCGTCCGCTGCCTCGGCAATGAGTGGAGATGTGGCGAGCACCTTAACCTTATCCGGGGGACCGAAATTCCCTGGAGTGGGGAATAAGACACGCCGGATCCCCCTCTCCTTCCCCAAAATGTCCTGTCCTTCCTCTTCCTCGCGTGTAACAGGTTGGAAACGGATGCGGCTGCTGGCAGGCGGCCTGAGGCCGCGTTGATGTATCCTCATCCTCCCTCCRTTGTTTTTCCTTTCCCTTCATCCGTGCCAAGGTTTTGCCTGCGATAACCCCTCTCCTTTTCTTTTTCCTAGCGGATTCTYGAGCCGGACGACTTCCTGGATGATTTGGACGATGAAGACTACGAAGAAGATACGCCGAAGCGGAGAGGGAAGGGCAAAGCCAAGGTAAGGGCAGCCGGGCRCKTYGCGGCGCCGCGCTCCGTCCCGTTGGGCCCCGGTGCCGGTTTTGTGATGATTCCTCACAAAACTGAGACGCCCCGGACAGCTCAAAAGCTCCTGACGCCTTCCGGGGCTCCGATGTTTCCGTGCCGAACCGAATTGCAGAGCAAACATGGTGGCTAACGCGGCTCGGCTAACGAACACTAATTATCCAAGCCACCTACTATGCGAGGGACCTCCGAGAGAGCGGATGGGTCTTCCCGACCCAGTAGTCCCTTGCTGGAGATCCCTCTCGTGGATCTGCCCCTTCCCGAAGGAAATCCTAGGTGTTCTCGGAGCCAAACGCTCCAGGAGAGACCCGCTGGCAATCCCAAAGGGTTCGGGCAACGCGATCCCGAATGATTCGGGCGGCGTGATCCCGGAGACATGCTGACGATCCCRAATGGTTTGGGTGGTACGATCCTGAATGGTTTGGGCGGTACGATCCCGAATGATTTGGATGATAGGATCCCGGAAACCCGCCGACGATCCCAAGCGATTGGGGCGGCGCAATCCTGAATGCTTGGGGCGATATTCGGCAATCCCTTCTCCCGCCGAGCGCCGCCCACCGCCCTTTCGGGCTGCTTTCGGGCCATTTTGGGCCGTACCYACTAAGGGGCAGCGTCGGATCGCGCTTCTTCCGCCGCCGAGTCGCCCCGGCGTCCTCGGAGCAGCCTCGGCACCACGGCAGTTTGCCCACGGCCTGGCTCAACCTTTTCCTTTCCCTCCCTGCTCCACAGGGCAAAGGCGTCGGAGGGGCTCGCAAGAAACTGGACGCGGCCATTTTAGAAGACCGGGATAAACCATACGCTTGCGACAGTGAGTACCAACGTTTAAATCCTTCCGGAAAAGGGAGCGTTAAACCTCCGGGGAGGGAGGAGGGTGTTTTTTCGGACCCCTTCGGACTCGCAGCCCTGCCCCAATGCTTGACGGTCGCTTGTGTTTTCCATGGGGAAACGTGATCCTCTCCCCGCCGGCAGCGCTGTTTCGGCTGGGCGAAGGGGCGTGCGGTTTGCTGTGCGGCGTTCCCAGCCCTGCACATAGCACTCGGAAACGGGGAAAAACCTGATTTTTTTTTCCTTATTTCCGACTGCCCGGCCTGCAAATCCCCAGGTCGGACGCGGCCCCGAAACGCAGCCCGAGTCCTGCCCGCCGACGCCGTTCCTTAAACCCCGAACGGCTTCGCAAGCCGGAAAYGCAACTCCGTCCCCTCCCGGCTGCCGAGAGCTGCTCTCCGTTTCCATCCCGGCCTCTGGGATGCGGGGGAGCTTTTATCTGGAGCAGGCGGAGAGATCCGATATCCCACCGTGGCTCCGGCCGCTTGGGAGCCCCTGGAGGCAAATTTTCCCCTTGCCCGGGGCAGGGAAAAAACGGCTCCAGGCCGGCGCAGGATGGGGGACGCAGCTCGGGGCCCTGCCGGATGCTGCCGCCGCTGCTCCTCCGGGATTTTCCCAGCGGCGGTTGCTCCGGCACGGCTCCGTCCTGCGCGTTGCTCCCTCTGCTCTCCGTAAAACCCCCCTTTAAAGGGTTTATTTTCGAGGCTCTGGCCCTTCCTGGCCTGCTGCTGGCGCCAGGCCTGGTTTCCCGCTGCCTCGCAGCGCTCCGTGCCGTTGCTTCCTCCCTTTCCCTCCCCGCCACCTTCCTCCTCCTCCTCCTCCTTGCTGCCAAAACCCRGCGAGAGGAGGGGGGAAGGAAAAAAAAACACCCACAAAACACCCCATTTCGACGGAGACGGTCGAGGAAAACGGCGACCCGCAGCTCTCAAACGACCTTTTCTCTCTCCTTCCTCCTGTCCTGTCGGAGCCGACGCCGAGTCCTTCTGAAAACAAACCAACCAACCGAACCCCCCGAACCCCCCAAAGTCGCTGTTGGTCTGTTTATTCGTTTGTTTTTCCTTCCTTCCCCCTTTTCTCTCCCCGTTCCCGGAGTGCCTCTGCTGTCTGCCGCCTGGCGCGGGTGCGTGAGTGCGACCTGCTGCGTGCGCTGCCTGTGCTCTCGGCGGTTTTGGGTTTCCCCCCTCTTCTCACGACTCTCTTTCTGTGTTTCAGATAGTTACAAACAAAAGCATTCCTTGAAACCTCCCGACCGAGGTAGTCCGCTCTCTGTCCGCCTTTTTTTCCGTTTGATTTCCTCCTTCCCTCCTTCGTTTGGGTCCTGCTCCCCCCCCTTTTTTTTTTTTTTTTKAWTTTTCCTCCTSCCTCTCCTGGAAAACTGCTCCTTCCCCCAAACCCCGCCGGGGAGGGAAGAAGGGAAAAGGGGGGGAAAAAAAGGAGGCCGAGGGCGAAAAGCCGCCGAGCCGACGTCCGAGCCGACCTCGCCGCCTTTCCGGGAGAGCGGCCTCCTTAAGGACGCTTCGGAAAACAGAGTTGAATCCGCCGCCGCGGTGTCGTGGAGTTGGGGGGGGGGAAATCGGGAGAAGCGAGGGGGGGAACTGCGGGAAAACATGCTGGCGTTTCCATCCCGCTCCTTTGCTTCCGAACCCGGCGCGATTGGGACCCACTTTGTACGAAACGCCGGAGCGTATCGCTGCTTTTTTCCCCCAAAAAACCCTCTTTTTGGTTAAAATGGCTCCGAGGTTAGCGGTGCTCGAGGAGGGGCAGCTCTCCRGCGGCGTTTGGGAAGAGGAAACCCCCCCGCTGTCTGGATACCGGATAAGGGGGGGAAAAAGTCTTTAAACCCCTCGGGTTCGTCGCGATGACGGAGAGGTGGAAAAACGTCGCCTCTTCCCCCCTGTTTTGGAGCAAATAGACGGGATTTTAGGGCCGACGAGGTTTCTCTGTGCTTCGGGCGACGGAGATAAGCTCTGGGCGGTTGCCGGGACTGGGAATCTTTTCCCAAAGCCGTTTCCCATCCCCGCAGCATCTCGATTTGCCCATGGCACGGAAAGACGATGGGAAAACGTTGCGTCTGACACCTCCTCCTGCTGTAGGGCTTCGTTTTGCATCCCAAAATCCCCCTCCGACGCTTCCCAGGGGGCCGATTCGGCCCCGATCCCTCTTCTCGCTGCCCCCTTCGGAGCCTGGATCCCTCCTGCTGGGCTTTTCCCCTCCTTTCTGGCCCCGTTTTCCGCCGCGCTAGGAGCAGGTTGGGTTTGGCTTCATATTTTCCCCGGCTCTGCATTTACGCGGCGCAAAAAAAGCTGTAATTTGCCGGCCAAACGAGCTCTCCAATTGGTGCCGAAATGGAATTTCGGAGCTGTTGGCGGCTCCTTCCGCTCGCTCGAAGCTCCCGGTGCTGCTCCGAGGGCGGGAATTTGGCTCCTCCCGCAGGGATYGGAGCTTTTGCCTCCGATCCCTGCTGGGATTTGGGAAAAATGGGAGCTACTGGGGGTATCCGGCAGCTCTCTGCAGGCAGTGGCTCTGGCCCGGGAGCCCTCCGGGAGGGCCRGAGCGGGTCGGAGGAGCCGAGCCTCGGGCGAGCGGCTTCGTTTCCCAAATTTGCTCGTCGCGGCGGCGGTTTGCCGTTTTTTGAGGTTTCGTGGCGATGCCCTCGATTTTTTTCCCTGTAAAAATGGCCGTTTCAGGAGCTGGCCGGCTCCTGTTCCGGGTGGGAGATGCTTCCCAGTAGCTTTTGGATGGGATTTTCCCTGCGGCGTTTTATTGCTTGGATCAATTCCCATGTTTTCCCCCCCTGACGCTTCTTCCTTGCCGCCTTCCGCTTCCTCGAGGGAAGCTGAGGGCCGGCCGGGTGGCTTAACGGGCTGCTGACATTAGGAACCGCTCATGTCCCGGCTCCAGCAGGATCCGGCATCGGCAAAAAAGCATCCTATGGGATTTTGGGGGGGAGCAGGAAGGGAGAAACCGGCCCAGCGTCTCGGATACCGGCCCGGCGGGTGCCCTATAGTGCAGGAACCGGCGCCGCGGGCTGGGAGCCGAGTTAGGGAGCGGGTCGGCGGCGGCTTTCCAGCTGCTCCAACCACTTTTCCGATGTTTTTCCCTCCCCCTCCATAGTCTGCGGGAAGCGGTACAAGAACCGGCCGGGCCTGAGTTACCACTACGCTCACTCCCACCTGGCCGAGGAGGAGGGAGACGACAAGGACGACTCGCAGCCCCCGACACCCGTCTCGCAGAGGTCGGAGGAGCAGAAATGTAAGCGACGCTCCCGCTTTTTTCCTCCCGCTTTCCTGGGAAGCTGGATGCCTGGGGATTCCCCCCCTCCACTGCCTCGGAGATAGCCGGAGTCTCCAAATCCGTGCAAAATCGCCCCCTGCGTCCCATCGCCTCCGTTTTGAGCTCGGGGAGCGTCTCGAAGCGGCTCCGAGGTTCCTGGGGAGGGATGTTCCGGGTGTCCGCCCATGGAAAACGGATTCTATCCTTCCCCTTCCACCAAAATCCGCTTTTTCCCCCCTGCCGCAGCCAAGAAGGGCCCCGACGGCTTGGCCTTGCCCAACAACTACTGCGACTTCTGCCTGGGCGACTCCAAAATCAACAAGAAGACGGGGCAGCCCGAAGAGCTGGTCTCCTGCTCCGACTGCGGCCGATCGGGTAAGGACCCCGCTCCAGCGGGAAAGCCTCCTGCCAGGCGTCACCCGCGTATTCCCGCCGGGAAGAGCCAAGGGCGTTAGGTAGCTCAGCCGCTCGGGTTCTATTCACGCGGCTTTCGCCTTTCCCCTTCCGCCTTTTCTCCGGCGTCGCCAGCTGCCCCTGAGCTTCCTCCGCGGCGGTTTTAGCTCTCCGCCCTCTGCTCCCGGCTCTTTTCCGGGCGGGAACGTGGCTTTCACGCCGCTCTTCCCGCTCCGCAGGCCACCCCTCGTGCCTGCAGTTCACGCCGGTCATGATGGCGGCCGTGAAGACGTACCGCTGGCAGTGCATCGAGTGCAAGTGCTGCAACATCTGCGGCACCTCCGAGAACGACGTGAGTATCCCGGCGCCGCGGCCGGATCGCCTCGGGAACGCCCAGTCCCGGAACGCCAGCGGAAGGGCGAGCAGTGCCGCATCCGCCCGCTGCTCCTCTTTACGGCTGCCCGCTTCGTGGGGTGATTTTCAGAGGGTGGTTTCCCRGCTTTTCCGGATCTGGAGGCATCGGGGGGGGGGCAATTTTCCAGCTTTTACTGGGAAACGGGGCTCGAATCATCCGAATTTTCTCTCCCTTTTCTTTCCCGGTGCCGTCGGCTCAGGACCAGCTGCTCTTCTGCGACGACTGCGACCGCGGCTATCACATGTACTGCCTCACTCCCCCCATGTCCGAGCCGCCGGAAGGTAAGAGCCTCATCCCACGTTAATCCCTCCCGGCTTTTCCTGGGATTTCCCCCGAGCCGTCGGCTTTTAGCGGCTAGGCGCACCTGCTTTTGGGCTGAAATCGGACTTGAYTTATTAAAAAACCTGGCGTCTGTCTCCCTGCCTCGAGCTCTCGGGCTGTTCCTGCCCTCCGCGCTTATTCCTCCTTCCCGCTGCCGGAGCAGACGGAGAAATAAGAGTTTTCGGATCGCGAAAAAGGGCCCCGGCGTCCGGAAGCGCCTCTGTCGGCCGCAGAAAGCCGAGACGGAGACGCCTGGAAATCCTTTGTGCTGACTCACGGCGTCTGAGCAAAAATCCTATTTATTTAAAAAAAAAAACAACCCAAAACTCTGAAGGTGCCGAAAACAGCCGGAAGAATCCGACCGGCTCCTCGGCCTCCGGCCGCCCCTGTTCRTTTTAAACCATCTCCAGCCTCCGACCAGCCCGCGGAGCAGCGCGGGGAAAAAGGGTTGGAGCATCCGGGGCCGGATCGCAACGTTCTCTGGCCTCATCCATCCCCCGTTTGCTCCCGGTCGATCGCCCGTTTTCCACCTTTTTTTTTTTCTAGGGAGCTGGAGCTGCCACTTGTGTCTGGATCTACTGAAGGAAAAAGCCTCCATCTACCAGAACCAGAACTCCTCTTGATCCGGCTCCGCTCAGCGGGGGAAAAACCGGGAAGAAAAAGGAGTTCTCCGCTACCTACAGGGCTCTGTTACTATATAGCTTCTTTTTTTTCCTTTTTTTTTTTTTCCAAGTCTTTCCTGTTTTCCGGTTGTTTTTTATTATTATTATTATTATTTGGGGAGGGCGGGAATGGGGCTGTTGGGGCTTTTTTATTTTTTTGGGGCTTTTTCCCGCGCACCTGCTCATTTCTCTCCTTCACGAAGCAGATCCGAATCCGGGAAGTTTGTTTTTCTTCCCCTGCACCGTGCGAGGCCGGAAGCGGAAGTCTGTTCCACTGTTCCGGGGGAAAAAAAGAACAAAAAACAATCCCAGCTAATTCCCAATGAGATGCCGACGAGCCGGATTCGCCTTTTCGGAGCTGCCGGAGGGGGGAATCACGCTGCTTCGGCCTCATCRTCCTCCCGCTGGGAGAGAGACGTTCCCGCACTCCGGCTTTGCTGCTTCTCCGAGCAGGGAAAAAAAATGCAGGAAAAGGGAGAAAGCGGATGCGTTCAGACCCCGAATCCGCTCCGGTGGCCTCGTCTCGGATTCCTCGAGCGGATGGGGCCTTTTATTTTTAATTTTTTTTTCCGGAGGGGGTTATTTTCCGTTGCTTTTTTTAATTTTTCCCGCCCGATTGCCAGAGAAAACCACCGCCGGCCGGAGCGCCGGCTCCACAGACGACACTCACTCTGCATCCGTGCGTATTCCCGCTTCTGACCTCCTGCTCCAACCCCCAAAACGAGGGAAAATCCTGCGTTCCCGGGTTTTTTCCCTGCTCTGGCTGAAGCGGGAGCCGCACTTTGGACACACCGGCTCTCGCCCAGAGTCACTGGTCGTGATGGCTTCAAATCCAACATTTCCTGGCGCTCCGGAGCCGGAAGCGCCAGCGCCCATCGCTCGGAAACCACTGCGGCATAAAATTTGGGGCTGGAAAGGAGCTTTTTCGCCTCTTTGAGCGGAAGAAGAGAAGCCTTCGGCACGGCGCCGGCCACTCCGGCTCCTCGGATCCGGCGGTGACATTTCCAGGACAGATGCGTGGGATGAATTTGGGGATTTTTGTTTTTTTTGGGACAGCCCTTGGAGAGGCCGGTGGCGCCCGTCCGAGCGGGGACGGCGCCATCGGATTTCGGTGACGTAAATGTGCCTGTTTTTGTTTTTTTTCCAAAATCAGCTTCGAAACCTACCTCCGAACCCCCCCCCCCCTTCCCCTTCCAATGTTGCTCCTCAGGGGAGAGGGATGAGCCCGGAGACCGGGACGATTCRGGAAGCCTCCAGGCAAGCGATCTGGAAGCATCGGATCCGGGAACGGCTCGAAAATGCTGATAACGGCCCCAAAACGTCGATAATGGCTCAAAACTGCTGATGATGGCTTAAAACCGCTGTGGAGGAGTCGGCGCGAAAGTGGCACCCGCCTGGGCTCGATCCAGAGGGAAATTTAAGGAATTTTGCCTTTCCGACTCTGGCTTTTCCGCTCCTTTTCCACCTCCACGCAAGCAACCAGATCTGGTAATAGCTTAGAAATGCCGATAATGGCCAAAACCACTGATAACGGCTCCAAACGCCGCCGGCACGAGGTTGGAGAAGGGGTAACGCCGCCCGGGCTCTGCTGCTCCGGCTTTTCCTCTCCTTTTCCATCTCCACGTGAGCGACCTGGCGGAATTGGATCCGCTAACAGCCCAAAAATGCCGGAAATGGCTTCAAAAACACCACTAACCCCCCCAAAACGCCGCTGAGGGCTCAAATCCACGGGAAAAGGCTCAAAACGGCTGCGGAGTTGGGGACRGAAGCAGCTGCCCGGGCTCGAGCCGGAGGGCAATTTAAGGAATTTTGGCCCTCCCGGTTTTTCCTCTGCTTTCCCACTTGTGAGCGCTCGATTTYGAGGGAAATTTTAAGGATTTTGGGGCTGGCGAAGCCCCCCCTTCCCCCTCCCCCTGCCAAGCTTCACATGTGTGTCTTATCCCGCCTGCCCCGGGGGAAAAAAAAGGAAAAAAAGGAAAAAAAGAAAAAAATAAGAAAAACCCACGACACCAAAACGGCTTGTTTTCATAATAAAAAGGAAAAAAAAAAAACAGCTTTTGGCTTTTTTGGGGGGGAGGGGAGGGGATGTGGCTTCTCTGGTGGCTCGTACTGAGGTTGTGCTGCCCCGGTTTGGGGTAAAAGCTCCCTTATTAATGGCTCGCGTGTGGCTTCTCCAGTGGCTCGTAC
>NW_020447484.1:0-5017 GCF_003343035.1 Apteryx rowi | reverse complement strand
GGTTTGGGGTAAAAGCTCCCTTATTAATGGCTCGCGTGTGGCTTCTCCAGTGGCTCGTACCGAGGTTGTGCTGCCCCGGTTCGGGGGTTGGGGACAGGGGCCCCCCGGGGGGTCCTGGCCCCGCTGTCGCCTTACACAAGGGTTTAATCCCCTTATCCCAGGGAGGGGGGGGATTAGGGAGGGCGACGGAGCGAATCGCCCGAATTGGGACGAAGGCCGGGAGCTCGCAGGGGCCCAGGCGTCCGGGCAGTGTATAGACCCCCCCCCCCCGAGGCTGCTATAGGGGATCCAGGCTGATGTACAGCGCTGTGCACCCTGCCCGCTACCATAATGCACCGAATAGACGGGAGAGCAGATGTGGTGGTGCTACCGTAACACACCTAATACTGGGACAGCCAGTGTCCATGGGGTCCCGTAATTCGTCTAATAGGCATCGGCTTTTCTGTGCGATAATTGTGCCCCCGGGGGGGCACCCGGACGCCTGGGTCCCCTGGGGGGGGTTCTGGGGGGGGGGGGAACATGGAATAGATGGGAAAACCCATGGAGTGTTGCCGTAATACACCCAATACTGGGGCAGCAGGTGTCTGTGGGGTACCGTAATTCGCCTAATAGGTGTCGGGCTCCCATGCTATAATCGCGCCCACAGTGTGGGGGGGGCAGCGGGGGCCCCCAGACGCCTGGGTCCCCGGTGGCTGCAGACAGCGAATGCCGACGTCACGGTGAGGCTTTATTGGGATATAATAAATAGCGTCCGCGGGGTGGCCACATCCCGGCGTCCCACGGAGAAACCCCGGGGGCCGGGGGCCGCGTGTCTCCCCGGGGTGGGGGTGGGGGGTCCCGTTCGCCCCACGCCGGCGCCCGGGAAGGGCCCAGGCATCCCCGCTCGCCGCGGCGGCCCTTCGGCCCCCCCCCCCTTCAGACGCCGTCCTTGCCCGCGTCGGCCTTGGTGGGAGCCAAGGGGACGGTGACCTGCGGCTCCTCGTCCTCGAGGTGTCCCGCTCTGGCGCCGAGGTGGGGAGGGAGGGAGAGAGAGAGAGACGGGAAAATGAGCAGCCGGAAAAACGGGCGAATTGGCCGCTTTCCGCCCCGAAAGCGATCCCGGCTTTTCACCCACCTCCAAATCCCCTTAAACGGCCCCAAAATCTCACCCCACCCCGTATCTCCCTCCYACGAAGGGACCCGGGGAAAAGGGGACCCCGCGGAGGGCTGAGCCCGACCCCGCGACGAGCCCTCGGAGCCTCCCTGTTGGAGCTCACCGCCTCTCCACGTCCTCGACGGTCTCCGGCAGCGGCATGTTGCGGGTCTCGGGCAGGAAGCAGGTGGCGACGGCCGAGACGACGGGAGCGGCCCCGTAGATGACGAGGGGCAGGGCCGGGAAGGCGTCGCCCGTCATCCGCACCAGCGGGGCCACCATGCTGCCCACGCGGGCCATGGTGCCCCCCAGGCCCATCCCCGTCTGCCTGCGGTTGGGGGCAGAGGGGTCAGGGGGGCGGTGGGGGGCGCGGGGGGTTGGCGGAGAGGTGGAGAAGTGGTTGGACGGATGGGTTGGTTTGGTGGTTGGATGGATGGATGGGTTGATGGAGGGAGAAGTCATTGGACAGATGGATTGGTGGTTGGATGGATGGAGAAGTGGTTGGATGGATGGGTTGATGGATGGAGAAGTCATTGGATGGATGGATTGGTGGTTGGATGGATGGAGAAGTGGTTGGATAGATGAGTTGGTGGCTGGCTGGATGGGCTGACAGATGGAGAAGTGGTTGGATGGATGGATGAGTTGATGGAGAAGTGGTTGGACGAGTTGATGGATGGAGAAGTGGTTGGATGAGCTGGTTGCATGGGTGGATGGGTTGATGGGCGGATGAGTTGGTTGGATAGATGGAGAAGCGGTTGGATGGCTGCGTTGACGGATGGTGGCTGGCTGGCTGGCTGGCTGGGTTGAGGGATGGATGGAGGAAGAGGTGAGTGGTGGGATGGATGAGCGAGTTGGCGGGTGGGTGAACGAAGGGACTAAGGGCCGGCTGGACGGGTGGATGCGTTGGGTGGACGGATGGACGGGAGGGCGGACAGACGGACGGGTGCGGGGTGGAGGGGGGGGTGGGCAGGCGCCGCCCACCTGATGACCGTGGGGAAGAGCTCCCCGGAGAAGATGTAGGCGCAGTTGAAGGAGGCGGCCAAGGAGCCCTTCCCCACCACGGCGAAGACCATGCGCAGTATCCGCAGCTCTGGGGGCGCGGAGGAGCCCTCAGGCCTCCAACCTCCATCCCTCCATCCCTCCATCCCTCCAACCTCCAGCCCTCTGTCCATCCAACCTCCATCCCTCCAACCTCCATCCCTCCATCCCTCCATCCCTCCAACCTCCAGCCCTCCGTCCCTCCAACCTCCATCCCTCCATTCCTCCATCCATCCAACCTCCAGCCCTCTGTCCATCCAACCTCCATCCCTCCATCCCTCTGTCCATCCAACCTCCATTCTTCTGTCCCTCCATCCCTCTGTCCATCCAACCTCCATCCCTCTGTCCCTCCATCTCTCCAACCTCCATCTCTCCATCTTCCATCCCTCCAACCTGTATTTCTCCCTCCTCCATCCTTCCTCCCTCCATCCCTTCATCATTCATCCAACCTCTGTCCCTCCATCCTTCCACCCTCCACCCATCCATTCCTCCAAACTCCATCCCTCATTCCTCCTTCCTCCATCCCTCCATTCCTTCATCATCCCTCCATCCCTCCCTCCATTCTCCACCCCTCCCTCCATTCCTCCATCCCTCCATCTTCCTTCCCTYCATYCCTCCTTCCTTCATCCTTCCATCCCTTTATCATCCATCCAACCTCCATCCATCACTCCCTCCCTCCAACCTCCCTCCATTCCTCCTTACTTCATCCTTCCATCCCTTTATCATCCCTCCAACCTCCCTCCCTCCAACCTTCATCCCTCCATCCTTGCATCCCTCCATTACTCCGTCCCTTCAACCTCCATCCCTCCAACCTCCTTCCATTCCTCCTTCCTTCATCCTTCCATCCCTTTATCATCCATCTCTCCATCCCTCCGTCCCTCCATCCCTCCGTCCCTCCAGCCTCCATCCCTCCAACCTCCATCCCTCCAACCTCCCTCCATTCCTCCTTCCTTCATCCTTCCATCTCTCCATCCCTCCAACTTCCCTCCATCCCTCCATCCCTCCGTCCCTCCATCCCTCCGTCCCTCCATCCCTCCGTCCCTCTATCTCTCCGTCCCTCCATCCTCCATCCTCCATCCTCCAACCTCCATCCTCCAACCTCCATCCCTCCAACCTCCATCTCTCCGTCCCTCCATCCCTTCGTCCCTCCCTCCTTCATCCATCCCTCCCTCCTTCATCCATCCCTCCCTCCTTCATCCATCCCTCCCTCCAACCTCCATCCCTCCAACCTCCATCTCTCCATCCCTCCAACCTCCCTCCATTCCTCCTTCCTTCATCCTTCCATCCCTTTAGCATCCATCCTCCAACCTCCATCCCTCCATCCCTCCAACCTCCATCTCTCCATCCCTCCAACCTCCATCTCTCCAACCTCCATCCCTCCAAACTCCATCCCTCCATCCCTCCACCCACACCGCGCCGCCCCACCTTGGGGCACGAAGATGTTGGCGAGGATGCAGAGGCCGGCGAGGCCCAGGGCGCCCGCCTGCGCCGCCCGCCGCCCCACGCCGGTGATGGCCAGCGCCGAGGCCAGCTTGGCCGGGATGTCCACGGCCCCGAACGCCACCTGCGTCAGGTACACGTCCACGCCGAAGTGCTGCAGGTCCATGGCCAGCCCGTAGTAGGCGAAGCTGGTGGAGAACCTGCTCCCCGGGAAAGGGGGGGGAGGAAGAAAAAAAAGCCCTTTTTCAGCCCAAAACCACGGGGGGGGGGGGGGGGAGGCGGAAAGGCCCCAAAGCGGCGGCGGCTTCGGCCCCGCAACGAGCCCACTTGCCAGATGAAGGCGACGCCGCAGGAGACGGTTCTCATGCCGCGGGTCCGGATCAGGGCGCCCAGGCTCCGGGCGGCCCCGGATGGACGCTGCTCCCGGCCCACCAGCGCCTGCAACGCCTGGAGGGGGGGGACACCGGGATCGGGGAGGGGGGAGGTTTGGGGAGATCCAGGTGGGATCTGGGGGGATTGGGAGGGTCTGGGTGTGTGTGTGTGTGTGTGTGTGTGTGTGTGTGAGGGGGATCTGAGGGGATCTGGGAAGATCTGGGCAGGGGATCTGGAGGGATCTGGGGGATCTAGAGGGGTCTGGGCAGATTGGGGAGATCCAGGTGGGATCTGGGGGGATTGGGAGGGTCCATGTGTGTGTTTGGGGGGATCTGAGGGGATCCAGAGGGGATCTGGGAAGATCTGGGCAGGGGATCTGGGGGGATCTGGGGGGATAGCGGGGATCCAGAGGGATTGGGGAGACCTGGGAGGGATCTGGGAGGATTTGGGGGGGGGGATCTGGAGGGATTGGGGAGGATTCAGAAGGACCTGGAGGGATCAGGGTGGTCTGGGGGGTGATCTGGGTGGATTGGGGGGATCTTGGAGGGATTGGGGAGATCCCAGGGGGACTGGGAAGGATCCGGGAGGATCTGGGGAGATCCAGGGGGGATCTAAGGGGTCACAAGGGAACTGAGGTGAGGGGATCCAGGAGGGATTGGGTGGATCCAGGGGAACCTGGAGGGATCTTGGGGGTGATCTAGGAGGATCTGCAGGGATCAGGGGGATCCAGGGGGATCCAGGGGGAACTGGGGGGATCCAGAGGGAAATCTAGGAGGGATGGTGAGAGCTCGGGGATCCCGGAGGGGATCTGGCGGTGATCTAAGGGGATCCGGGGGGGATCCAGGGGGGATCCAGGGCCGTTCCTTTACCTCCACGTCGAGTTTATCGCCTTCCTCCTTCCTCCCGTTGACCCGGGCGACTTTGCGGAGCCCCTCGAGGGCCAGGTCGGGTCTCCCYGAAATCACCTGCCACCGGGCCGACTCCACGAAGAACCTGCGGCCGCGGCGGGGGGGTTACACCCGCGCCAGGGGCCCA
>NW_020447483.1:0-91937 GCF_003343035.1 Apteryx rowi | reverse complement strand
AGCCCCTGGCAGGCCACAAACCTCTCTAGACAAGAGGTCAGGTTGGCAGATAGATGCCTCCGTCCCCCGCAGCAGGGAGTCACCCGCAGCAATCACCCACCTCTTCTTCCGGGCATTCCCGCAAGGCACAGGGTCTGTTGTCCCAGGTACTTCCCTGGCAGCCATGCCCATCTCCTCCTCATCCTGGAGGGCACTAAACCTGTTCTTCAGGAGGAGTAGGAGCCTCTCTCCTCCCACGAGCAGTGTCCAGTTTCCAGCCTTCTTCTACGGTGTTATGATGTACCGTTTCACACAGCACAGAGCCCTCTGGCAACTCCACTGCTGCAGGGGGTTGGGACTCCCGAAGCTGCACAGTCTCCGAGAATACCCTGTCTATCTCCTGCTCTGCTTCTCGGATGCTGCGCAGCCTACTGACCTCCTCCCGTAACTCCCTTACCTGACGACACAACTCGCCAACAGCAGCACACCTCCTGCAGGAGAGCTGRCTGCCAGCCCAGGCCTCCCGGAGAGGCCCCAAGCACTCCCTGCAGCCTGAGACCTGTAGAGCCGCATCTACCATCAGAGGGTTGGTCTGGGTCGCAGCCTCTGACACAGCAGCTCCAACAGCCCCTGGGGAACATGCTCTGCCATGTGTCATGACCATACTTGAGGAAGTGTACACCACAGGGAACAGAAACGAAGGTGCCTTCATGCACCCTTCTGCACAAACTGCTGCCTCTGTTTGCTGTGCTCTGGGCCTGGCTCTTATATAGGCCTCTCCCTAGCACTGACTCCCAGGGTGCTTCACCCGCCCTAATCAAGCACCACCTGGATCAAAGGCCCCAACTCCCTCTGCTCAGGGGCAACCAAGAGAGCTCGTTAGCAGCAGCCACTCCTAGCTAGAGCTTCTCCCAGGAGAAGTCAAGGCCTCCTGCAGTTGTCCTTGCCTAGCTTCCCCTTTCCTGTTCACAGCAATCACCTGCTAGTTCCTCGGGGGGCCTCCGAAAGCCCACAACTTCCAACAAGATCCTCAATGAAGGCTCATTTCCACATGCACAAGGAGCACGGAGATGCGCAGGCTGGCGGGAGAGCCCCGATAACCAGTCAGAGAGAGGGGGCCCCTGCCCTGGCCCCTCGGGAGACCATCAGCCCCATGGGCCCCGGTGACACCCATCACGATGAGTCAAGGGGAGAGGATCTCTGGGGGAAAGGGAGGGATCAGGGAGGTTTTGGTGGTAATAAACGTGGGAAAACAGAGGGATAAGGGGATAAAAGGGGCTGGTCACATGTAAACAGGTTGCTGGTCCGTATGCGTGTCTGGCCATGGCCTGCACCTGATCAGCGCAGTCTGTCCTTTCTTCTCATTAAACTCCGCTTCTAACTCTTTTCTGGGGTGAGGAGCTCTCTGCTCTGTGTGTGTGTATGGAGATCTAAGTGCCAGCAGCTGCAGTGGGACCGTGGGTCACATGCACCCGCATATCCAGGGTGCCAGCAGCTGGAGCAAGTGAGTGTACACCTGTGTGAGATCACTAGCAAATATCAAGCCAAACTAGCCGGCAAATAGGTTAAATAGTTTGGGAGCCAGGTGTGTTTGTGTGTCTTGAAGTGAGACAACTGGAAGAGTTGGCTGCTGGAGGGACCAGAGGGTCCCAGTCAGCTGCTGCAGAGACCGTGAGGTCTGGGGATCAGCTGAGAGACCCGCTGGCGAGTGAGTGTCTGTGCAGGAGGCAGCGGGGGAGACCGAGGATCCAGGGCAGCTGCTGGATGGACTGAGAATCTAATCCCAGTTACGGGAGGGATCCACAGTGTGTGTGCTGGTGGAGCAGCTGGGGAGACTGAGGATCCTGGCGCAGGCACTGTACGGACTGAGTGTCCAAGCCCACAGGAGGGATCCACATTGTGTGTATGTATATATTTCCTACAAACAGACATTCCTCCTGATCAGAGAGGGAACAAAGATGACGCTGTCAGTGCTGCTTGTGTTGGGTGAGTGCTGAGTGTGAATCCATGCTGACTACTTGTGATCACCTTCTTGTCTTTCATGTGCCTGGTGATGGTGTCCAGGATGAGCTGCTCCATCGCCTTTTCAGAGACTGAGGAGAGGCTGACTTGCCTGGGGTTCCCTGGGTCCTCCTTCTTGCCCTTTTTGAAGACTGCAGTCACATTTGCTTTCTTCCGTCCTCAGGCACCTCTTCTGAACAGCAATAACCGAGCTCTCTTGAAAATATTCTGTTACCTGTATCCAATGGAAGTTGCTCAGGTTCATTTGCTGGATTGAAAGGATTTCACTAGCGGAATATTCCTCTATGATGGGATCCCTGGGCAGGGACCAGGGTGGCTTTTAACATGCTCCCTGTTAAGTAAAGCCTTTTGACATTTTTAGCTTGCGCCAAGACAGATTTTCCAGGAKTGTTCTTCTCAGAAAATAAYTTTGCACCCTCCCTTTTTTTGAAGTTCACCCCAGAAATGACACATCCCCCCAACAATGTTCTTTCTTGGCCCACAGAGGAAAACCAAACAAGTCACCTGCTACCTTAGCAAGATTGTCCTTTATTTTCAGTGAGCCAGCACACACCTCTCCTGTTTCACGGGACAGCTCAGTACAGTCAAGCTTGTGTCTGTACGCAGGAAAACTTAGCAAAGTTCACTGTGAGGGTGAAATGTCCCCAGGTCGCAGCCCTGAAATCTGCCCAGAGAGACAAGGCTCAAGCTTCTCTACCCCACACTGCAAACATGGTTTACCCTGCATGCGGAAATCCCTCTTAGAATCAAAGATGAGTTCAGCCTTCACACTGCTCTTTTCCCTTGGCCCCTGGGTGAGAGGAGGTCCAGGGCCACGGCCTGGGACAGCATCTCTTATTCTACAGCTGTAACTTCTGGACTGAGCCCCAAGAGCAAAGAGGGGTTCTCAGAGGCGGGTGACAAGTGACAGCTTAGAAGGAAAAGGTCCCACACTCATGTCCCTTTTGCTTCAACTAGATTAGAGCTGGTGTTTCTAGTCYGTGAATCGCCCTGTTGTGAACAGGAATGAACACGCTTCCTCTGCGAGCCTGCTGGTTGGCGTGGGGAAATATAAAAACTGGAATAGTCTAGAGAGAAAAGATGTCTCATATCTCACCCACTCGCTCTTCAAACCATCCCATCTTCCCCATCTGGGACTGGATGGGAACCAGAACCCACCTCGGGCACAGGCCAAAACATTCCCTCAAACACTGCAGTTTTCTCATTGGTACTTCTCCCATGTAGACACGCCAGGATGAGCCAAATTAAGCTAATAACATGTAAAAGGATGAAGCAGAGAGAAGCAGAAGTTTCAAAGGAGGCCGCTTGGGCAATGCTGGTCTCATTRCAGAAGCTTCACATARTTTGCTGGAAAGAGGCCTACTTTGCCCCGGCACTGTCCCCGCCACCAGCCTTCATCTACCATTTCGATATGCGTGATTGTGTCATCAGGATCAAAGGAAATCTCGTCATCTCCATCTGCAAAATTGATCAGAAAAATAGTCATCGTCCAAAGATGCATAAGCAAGAGAAGGGGCAAGAATAACCCCTGAGCTGGTTATGCGTGTGCGCGCACACGCACACACACACACGAGGGGAGCACAGAACAGCCAGGCTGATACGACTCAAAGTTCATCTCATGCCTCTCCCTAAAACCAGCACAGACACAGCAGAGGAAGGATTAAGACTTCACAGATGAGAGATGAAACTTCTGTGTTCCCAAGCTATGTCTCATCCCGCCTCCCAAGAGGAAGAACAACCTCGGTTTAGACACCAAGCTGAAACCCTCCCGCCACCACTGATGGTGTCACCGTCTCTCCCACCCCCRAGGCCGGCTCCCAGCGCCTCTCTCGGCAGGCCGGCTGCCTTTCCCACACCCCGGTTGCCAGACTCACCTCCTTGGTAATCATAGAGAGCCACTGCACATGTCCCAGGACTCTCCACCTCATAAACGTTGTCCGTTTTCCCTGAAGAAGACAGGACAGGCAGGTGAGAAGGAGGCTGGCAGCAGTCACACAGATCTGGTCTGTGCTGCCCTCCCATCAGCTGCCAGTCTCAGGGTGGACCACATCCAAACCCTGTCAGCAGGGAGACGTGTATCATGGCTCAAAGCAAGTGTGTGACTTGTCTCCACTTCTTCAGGGAGAGAGGATGGGACAGGCTGTCCTGATACTTCGTGTCTCTCCTCCCAAGAAAAAGGCTGGACTTAACTCCAGCCTCCCCCTTTTTCACCCACAGTACCAGTGAGGTTGTGATGGAAACCTCAACAACAGCCTGTGCAGTTTGTTCACAGGCTGGAGGACGCCTGCCCTAATCCCTGCACCTTGTTCATCCCGGGGGACACTGCCAGAACAGGTCTCTCACTAGGGTTTTGAGCAACAGGCTGAATTAACAGGGCATGCCCAGACCCCAGTGCAGAACCGGCAGTTCCTTCCTAGGAAACATTGCACCAAGGAAAAGAGCATCAGTCCAAGTGCAGCTTCTTCAGAGCCCGCAGCAGCCCTCCTGTCTGACTGCCCGAGTCTCGCTCCAGTAGAGATACCCGGCATCTGGCCCAGGACTCGGTGCAGCTGGTGTCGCACCTTAGAGCGGGGCAAGGGGGTGGCAGAGGAACAAGCTCCCATCAGCGTGGCCTGCTACCCTGACAATGGCAGACTTCAGGGTACAAAATCCCTCTGCAGTCTGTCCCATACAGCTGGTGCAGAGCAGACAGAAAACAAGCTCCCCAAGAAACAGGCTCTTCCCTAAGTACTCACCCAGGCAGGGCTGGCTCTGGCTGGGCTCCTCGGGGAGGATCTCCTCGTAGTCTTCGCCTCCATCCTCTCCGTCGTCATAGATGGCAGCCGGCTTTCCCAAAGGCTCTGGCAGCTCCTCGTAGTCAGCATCCATGCTGGTACCGTCACAGTAGTCAGAGGACTCTGGCAGCTCCTCATAGTCCCCGCCATCCAAACTCACACTGTAGATGGGCTGATCCTCGCGGGGGGACTTGCACAGCTCCTCACCCAGATCTGCTGGCCTTGGTGGCAATGTGGGCAGCGTTTCCTCATCCTCCGCTTTTGTATTCTGCTGTGAAGTGCGAAAGTGACAGGAAAGTCACCCACAACGTATCCGCTGCCAGCAGCTCTCCCATGGCCGCACAGTGCCCAATGCAAGGGAACCTGCTTCCTTGCAGACGCCTTTAGTGCTACCATGAAACAAATGGAGTATCATTCTCTGCACGATGGAGGAACAGCTCAGTCATGAGTTCTGGGCTGAACGGGCACCTGGGAGCACTGTGCGGCCATGGGGAGAAAGGAGACCCTCATGTCTCTGCCTTCTCAGCTCACTGCTACCGCCGCTGCTCTCTCCCAGCAAGCAAAACCACAGACCAGCTCAGAAGCTGGAAGTTCCTGAAACTAGAAAACTAGGAGCCCAGAGGGGCTTTTATGAAATTAATATGTAAACACTGGTGGCATTTAAAACCCCTGCCAAAGTCAACAGATGACAAAACCTCTACACTCCTGACATCTCTACCAGGACAGCCTAGGTGCACCATTGCTGCTACTCGTCACTCGTGTTTAGACCTATGCCACATGCTTCGCTACAGCTCACTGTACCACCCCTGGACTGACACCCTGCAAGAGCCCATCTGCGTAGTGTAAGGTGCTGTGCGTCTGTGTCCCATCCCCATCCCAAAGTTTTCCCCCACCCCATTCCTTCCCAACCCTCTCCCACGCTGTGGCCGTGCCCTGTTCCTGCCCTTGCAGCTGCCCCGTGAAGCACGGCCCCCTCTCCAGGGCAATCCAGTCCCTTCTGCCTGCTCCCCTTCCCAGCCAGCCAACCTAGCCCGCCTTGGCACCTGCTCTCCCCGTGACACAGGCCCATCTCTGTCAGCTCCCACGGGAACCCTTGCTGGAATGGTGGCAGGGGCTGCTTCTGTGTGGTCCTTGTCCTCTCTCTGTTGGATTTCCTGCTGGAGAAAAGTCATCAAGAGCCCCTCAATTCCACTGAACAACGCCCAGAGCAATGCTCATTTCCATTCCTGATAGGGCAATTCCGAGACAAGCCAACATCTCTTCCTGCTGAAGCCTGTTCCAGCTCCCCCAGACCTGCCCTAGGAACCGGAAACTAACAGGACTGTAACTACTATGTGGTCTGCAGGAAGCAGCCTCAAGAAGGGAATGTATGAGGGAGTGCGTTACTGGAGAAATCCTGTCCACACATCAGATGCAGCAACACCACAAAGTAGAAGGAGGTCTTGCAAACCTGAGGGTTTGGAAAACCCTGAATGCAGACTGCTGGAACGGGGATGTTGGGGATATTGTGTTTGCCCTGCGTTTACCAAGCACCAAAGGGAAGCAGTAGCCTAGGCTAAACCACAGAGGGACATCGTTAGCTACAGCCAGGTCCTGGTCTGCATGCCAAAAGGGGCAAAATCCAGTGCCAACCGGGGAGCTCAAGGCCAGTCCCTGGCAGGTACGGGGAGACAATTTAGGCAAGAGGTCACCAGAAACAGACTGAACAGAAGGAGATGGACCTGTGTGGCCCTGAGGAAAGGTCTGCTTTGCAAGTCTTGGGGGGCATAGGAAGATGCCTACGGCTCACCTGCCGCCGAACCGCCTGGCGCTCTCGAGCCTGCCGCCTCATCTGCTCCTCTTCCACCAGCTTCCTGCTCTCCTCATCCGCCAATTTAGCCATGTTTTCAAACCGTGACCGCAGGCTGCTGGCACTACTGGAAGCTGTTGTGGAGAAGAGAGCTGCCCAAGCCTCCCCAGTGGCTCATCCCCCCACCCCCCACCACCCCCCCGACACGTCCAGGGCAAACCCAGACCTCTGCCGCTCCCAGACAAACCTGCAGTACAACCACCTTCTCCAGCCTCCAGCCACCTTCTCCATCCCCCCCCCCCTACAGCACATGCCCACCAGTGAGCCACTAAGCTGGGGACGTGGGACCTATAATTTCCCACTGAGCCCAAGGCTGGTACTCAAGCATCTCACCTGCCTCCACCGGTCTTGTCTTCTCATACGAGGAGGTTGGAGCTGCCATTTCGTTAAAGCCAGCAGCGCTCTGCAAGAGGAAGCAAAGAAAGCGTGCAGCCTGTTAGGCRAGGCCAGTGGCGAGACCTCAGCTCAGTTTGGCTGCTGGTGCCTGCAAGCAAGTCACAGCTTTGTTCCCAGGTGCGTCCTCACTGGTGAAACCGCCACAGTCCGCGGGAAGGGAGGCTGCTGGCTGCAGTCCTGCTCTCCCTTCCAGACTTCCAGCTGAAGACAAAGGCTGTTCCTGTAAAGGAGAGATATTCCAAGAGCCAAAAAGGCCATATGGAGCTGAGCAGAGGAGGCTGGACAAGGAGTGGCAAGGGGATTGCTGCATGGGGCAGGAAGGCTCGGGGCAAGAGCATTCCCGGGGAATGCAGTGAGGGGCTGGGGATGTGCCGGCCAGTCCACCTTTTCCTGAGGTCCGGGGACCCGATGTACTAGCTGCGCCAGATCCATCCCCTGCGCTCCCAGAGGTATGGGGTGTGGAAGCACGGCCCCGTCAGGTGAAAAGCTGCGGCTACATAACCGTGAAAACCATACGGCCCTTCAGCGGGCCACTGCCTGCAGGATGTGCACACAGCAGCAGAGGCTGGAATACATCAAGGAGAAACTGGGTGCACGAGCATCTGAGGTATCGCTGGCTTTATAGGGTGTGAAGAGATGGCTGAACTGGTAATACCATCGATGGGGGTGGTTGTAGCAAAAAGAGGGCGAGATTGAGGGTGTTTTTTTTCCATACGTATTTGCAGTTACTACTCGACATTAAACTTCAAGGTTAGTTGTTTGGGGGGTTTGGGCCTTTCCACCCTTCCCACCATAAATTATATCTGTGACTTTTCCCAAGGGCTCTACTAGCACACATTTTTCAATGCACACTCATAAATCCTATTCCAGCCATGCAGAGAGGGGAGGAAAAACAAAAACTCCAAGAATATTCTTTACCTACCACTGCACTGCCTCAGGCACGAACTTAGATGACAAATGCTAATGCTTATTTGTCTACTTCTACAAGAAAGCTATTGCACATGAAAAGGAAACAGTAAAAGGAAACCGCAGGTGGGATGCAACTTTCAGACAAATACAGCTGCGTTTGTGTTTGTACACACAGGTGTCACCACATGGACTGGGAGTCTAAGCTCCTGCTACAGTCAGTGGAGCCCAGAGAGCAGCTCAGCTCACCTTAAAGTAAACCCACCTGAGCAGGTAAACAGCACTTCAGGCTCTGCTGAACACTTGGACCAGGTCTCCACAGAGCACAGCAGAGACATGTTTACACGACAGCATTTAAAGTTAGGTGTTGTAGTGCGAGAGCTGAATCGCACACTTAGCGTTCAAAAATTTGACAACAGGGAGTTTAAATTGCCTGGGGTATATTATGCTCTAATCTGGAGCAATGAGTTCAGCATTGCTCCAGTACCTGAAAAACAGGCAATCAAGAACTTAGGTACCTGTCTGACCAGCCTTAATTTTGCCATCTTTGATTTTGCTTCAACACTCTCAAAATAAACTCATGTTCCACTCCGAGTTGATCAGGAATTCCTTACCCTGCCTCTGCATCCAAGTGCAGCCTGCTCCTCAAAATAACCCACGGCTGTTGACCTTGACACAAGCGCTCATCTAATTTGATATGTTTTTTCTGTCACATACACAGCGCCTTGGCTTTTGGCATTGCACCTCCATTAGCTGTTGTTAAATTCACAGACCACGTTAATCTCCCCCTTAACGGGCGACTGTCCTTGGGCAGGACGCTGTTTCCATTCTGCTACCGGCACAGCCTGCACACGTGGCACTGAAGGGAACATGCTGGATTGCTACAGGCATGTGTTTATCTCCTTCCTTGGCTCAGGGCCCTGAAGAAAGGTCCTCACCCACTTCGTCCAGCTCCTAACTATAAATTGTGTGGGTCAGGGATATTTGTACCGCACCAGGCACAACACTGTGCCCAACAACAGCCAAAGCATGATTCAGGGAAGGAACCACTCCTTCCTCCTTCAATGCCCCAAAGCCTCCCCACCATGCAGGATTCTCACCCAGGCTATGCCCGTCCTTGGGGATCATCATCCACTGGCAGGACCTGTCCCCATCTTTCCTAAGCAAACTTGCAGGGTAGCTTGCCAAAGCAAAAAGTTAACTCAAGCGCCTGAGACAGTCTGCATCTAGACTGCGGACAAGCCTTTGCCTGGGTTCAGCCCAGACAGGAAACAAAGCAGCAAACCGGACGAGCTCCTCTCATGCAAGGTTTGGCCCTGCCAACCCCAACTGCGCTGGGATTTGTTAAGGTACGCAGGCAGGTGACTAAGCCCTGATCGGAGATCTAGTTAGCAGAACAGACCACGAGAAACTCCTGGACTTGCTGAATATAACAAATAAGAGCGGGAAGCTGACAAGAGYTACAGTCAGTGCCGTGAGGAACGGCAGGTTTCACAGGTGGTTAAGGGCRAGTGAAGCTTCACAGATAATCGAAGGGATTGCTGGGGTCCTTTGGGGGAGTGGAACAGGGCAAGGCCAGCACTACGCTGGTAATAACACGGAAGTCCAAGATGACACAAATACCAAATTTGTGTGCAGACAGAGCAAAGCTAGGAGCAATGGGGAAAAAGCAGCTGGGGGTGGTTTATTTGGGAGGAGACAAGGGTAAAGAAAGGGAGGAGCCAAGGCAGATGAGGGAGAAGTATAAGCATGGGAAAACTGAGAGGTGGCACAGTGGGGATAAAAAGGGCCAGTCACACACAGGCAAATTGTTGATCGGTTCACTTGTCTGAGTCCAGTAGAAAGCRCTTCACTAATCTGGCTCTGCCCATAGTCAAACTATCAAACCCAGCCCTAGGGCACAGCAGGTCTATGACTGTTCAGTCTGAGCAAAAGCAGCTGAGAATGGAGAAAAAAAAAATCCCTGTCTTCCGTGCATCCCGGTCTCCCCAAGCTGCATCTCTCTGCACCCTCTGGTGTTTACACTGGACCAGTTCCCCCAGCCCTGCAATAGCACTGAGCTTGTGTCTCTCTGTCGGAAGCCTTTTCTCTTGCAGCCATGCAAAGATAAGCGGCCATCAGGAAGAAACTGCAGGCTACTGCATGCAGAGACTTACCTTATCCACTCTGTCCTTCTGGACCCCATAACGGCCTCCAAACCCTTTGGCATAGTCTGTATGGAAAAAGTGAGACTATCATATAGTACTTTATATTCTATATGCACCTGACTTCAGCGTGCTGTGACTAGTGACATGAATTAGCTTTGCCTTGAATTGAAAGGCACATCYGTGGGCTAGCTGCATTTGGTCACTCCATCAGGAGCGGAGTGTCGCATGTTGAACTAAACAAAGTAGAGATGACGGAGGCAAGATGCTCTAGAAAGCAGCTGTTAGGACTAATCCTCCAAACCTTTGAGTGAAGCGCACAGTGTGTGGTGCTGCACCCTGGCAAATCTGCTTCCAAGGCGCTGGGGCAAGCAGCCGGTCACACCACTTGAACGCAAAGCGGTCTTTTTCACTAAAGCTGGACAAACAGTGCTAACAGTATTCGGGCCATTCCGGGAACCTGATTTGCCTCCTTCCCATGCACCTGCTTTTTGTGTGAGTTTATGATGAGGAATGTGCCTGACGGAGAAAGTGCAGCACYGCCTGGGCAGCGTGATTCAGGGACTTGCATTCAATACCCCCCCCCGCTTCCATTGATCCAGGAATGCTGTACCTGAGCCCCCTTCCTTGGCAGAGTTACCCCTGTGTTTGGGGGTTCACAGTGCTCCAGCTGCCTGCACCTCCACAACACGCTGTCACATTTGCTTTCCCGTAGCTATATCCCTGGCAGGCATAGCTGGTAGCTCTAGGGCTGTGCCTGCTCCAAGGAGGTTGTGCCGCCTCCTCCGGCAGCATTTCCCTACCTGTCTGGGATGCATGGGGCTGCACGTCTTCCTGGTGCTCCCAGCCAAGGGCGCTCTTGTCCTGACGATCCCGCTGGACTCCAAACTTTCCACCAAAGCCCACAGAATAGTCTGCAGCCAAGGGGATCCAGATCACAGCATGAAGGACAGACAAGGGAGAGAAACAGAAGAGCAGCAGTACCATGAGGTCAGGCCATTTTCACAGAGGAGATGATTATTCCTGCCCAGGACTCGGGGAGAGATGAGGAATGGACACAGAGAAGAGACAGACTTCCCCAACAGTGGCTGCAGCAACAGCCCTCCCTCCTCCTTGAAACACATCATCTGCCATTGACACCTGCCCTGGCTTCCCATGCACTCTTCCTTTAGAGATACGCTGCCCAGGAGATCCTTGTGCCTACAGAAACCTGTTGCTCCTCTTTGTTTGGCCTGAACTTCTCCAGCAATCTTCCGGGGGCATTAGCCTGCTGCCCGTGGCTGCCCCWTGCTTTCCATGTGTTTCCCCAATCACCTTGCAAGCAGTGGGCATCCAACACCTCCCACAGCACTTTTGCCACCCGCGCAGCAGGCTGCAAGCACAGCACCCCGTGCCCCTGTGGGGCACAGTCCCAGGCCCCAGGCCCAACTGTGCTCACCGCAGCGGGTTCCCCCAGCTCACCTTTCTGAGAGTCATGCTTCTCCGCCTGGCTCTTGTAGTCAAACCCCACTGCTGCTTTGTCCACCTTGTCCCTCTCCACGCCGTAACGGCCACCAAAGCCCTTAGAGTAATCTGAGGAGATGCACAGAGTGAGGTGCTACCCCAGGCACGAGGCTGGTGAGGGGCAGAGCTAGAGAAGGGGAGCAGCACTGGGAAGGAGCACCAGGGAGGAGGAGGAGGAGGAGGAGGAGGGATGATGGATGACACCAGAATAAACAGGAGTTTGGAGGGGATGGTGTGGAGAGCAGGGAGCACCGCGAGGGCCATCGAGGACAAAGGTCCACGGGAAGGGGTGCACAGGGCGAGCATGGGCTGTGGCACCAGGAGAGCCCAAGGGCCACAGGTGGCAGGAGACACACAGCCAGAGAGGGCAAGGAAGGCAGGCGACAAGCCAAGGGTGGTTGGGGAGGCGGTGGGAGCTCGGCCGTCTGAAGAGGCAAAGCCAAGGCAAGACTTGGGCGCTGATGGTCCAGGCATCTGCCCATCCATGCCCCTCCAGAGCAAGGATTTCAACCTGCGATCTGCCAGTCTCTGGAAAGGTCTCTGAATAAGTGTATTGAGCCCTTGAAAGTACGGAAGAAATGGCAAACTTCTGCTGTACGGCTTACATCTGCCACAGTGGAATCTCAGCATTTACAAGGCAAATGCTAACTCTGGATGTTGAAGCAAAGGCTCAAACCCACATTTCTGGAGACATTCTCCAGTTCCCCCCCCAGTCCATCTCTGGCCCACTCGGCTCTCGTGTGATGGAAGCACAGCGCGTCTTCCTGACGCCTCCCCTTTTCACATCCTCTAAAGCAGCAGTGTATGAACTACTTCAGCTGTATTCAGTTATCCTCTAAGGACTACCAAGTTATTTTCGGCCGATGTCCTAAGAAATTTCAGCCTCTATCCTAGCTGCTGGCACTACAGGGCCTCTTTCCTTTCGGAGACCTGCTCTTCCAGCTCCATTTCCAAATCCTGCTCTTCAGCAGGAGTAAATCAGTTAGTTACCTCCTTTTGCTCCCCAGCCCTGTTCTTACAGGTCGCCTTTCACAGGAATGAGCTGCGGCTCCTCTAGTAAATTCAGCCTTATCGATCCATGAAGATTTTGCTCTTGAGAAATCAGCACAAAAACATTTTGGACTCAAGAACGGCTCTCAGAATAATATTCACCCCATTCACTCCAGCTCAGTCAGCTGAGGATGAATTAGACAGTAATTGTTAAAATCTCTAATTTACAGAAATTACTTTGACTTCTGTTGAAGCTGTTCAATCTAACTGCACCTTGCCTTACTTCTAAAATTTTCATTTTGTCCTGAGTGATTTCTGAGATTTTACACAGCCTGATAAATTTCTATTTCCATGTCTACAATCTCCTATCTGATCTCTTATACAGGAATGTGTTAATGTATCACAATTGCACATGATTCATTAAGTTAAGATCAGCCTAGAATGTTTCATAAAGTCTCCCTTCTTTTATAGCTTCCTCTGAAATGAACACGATCCAGTTTTCTTCTTGGCAATGCAGCATGCCTCACATTCATCTAAAAGAGTAACAGACCTTGTCCCCTCATCCTGTCTTGGTTGTGGAATATTTAAAATAACTGTAGTTTCAGTTCTTGCAATATTCCAGAAAATAGTATTTTGAATCTCTTTCCTTGCTGAATATAGCTGCTTGCATGTACATGTGAAAGTTTGGTTGAATCTTCTCCAGCATTCTGCAAAAGTTCTGGTGCTGTCGAGGCTTTTGTTTCCATATCCGTTGTTCAGCCTTTTCTTACTTGCTGTTTTTTTCAGAAAACCTTCTAACATCGTACTGTGCTTGGGTTTACTATGGAGCAGCTGCTCAGCAGGACTTGTAGRGAAAAGGGATCAGCAGACCCAAAACTCTTTCCTTTGCCATCTGTCAGGGGAAGGCAGTTCTCTCCGCTCAGCCACGACCCAGGTCCCAGCAAGGCAAAGCACAGAGGCAAGAGGGATGCGCAGCAGAAGCGGGGTGACAGAACAGCAGGGGAGGGGGCCGTGAGGGTGACTGACCAGGGACACAAATTTGAAGTAAGCGATGAGCAGCAGGGGGATAATGCAGGAGGCTGTGCCGCAGCAGACAGCACAGCACACAGGGAGAATCATGATGAGCAAAGACGCAGATGAGCAGAAGAGAAGCTGGGCAAAGTGCTGAGGGATGACAAGCGCCCACGGACTTGCCTTTCTGGGACGAGTGTTTCTCCACCTCACTCTTGTATTCAAACCCCAGCGCTGACTGGAACAAGAAGGGGAGGAAACACCAGTMATCCCGACAGCCCAGCTGGGTCTCACGCATCCTCCTCCAGCACCCTGGGCCTGGTTAGGACCCTGCTCCACGACCTGTGCTGCAATATGCAGCTGCACGGCTACCCCTCGGCTGGCAGCCCCCCTCGCCCTCTCACGCCATCCCCTGCTGTCCACGTGGCAGCATGCCCAGGAACGGGCCCTCTGCAAGACCATGCAGCCCAGGTAAGGGGTCCACAGTCCCAGCCCTAAAACCTGCCCACCAGTCCAACAGCCCTGGCTGCAGCCAAGGCAGCTGGGCAGCGTTACGAACCAGGCAGCGCATGGGAGAACAGGGTCCTGCAGTCCGTCCCCTGCAGTCCCCGGCCGGTCCTACCGCAGGCAGTCACTGCGCATGGCGTGACACGTGGTTTTGGAGATGACAAACACCACAACCCCAAGGAYGGCAGCGTCCAGGACAGAAACGCAGCTCTGTCTGCACAGCACAGTGCAAGCACAGTTGGGCTGCACTGTGCATGGCAGCATATGCAAACCAGAGAGCTAATCTGCATGAGTTCACCACAATTCACCATCAGTCATCACCTTGCAAACAAGGGGTGAGCTGCGTGTTTCAGTGGAGACCATAACRTGTGGCCTGCCTAGACCTGCACTCATCAGCACTTTGAAAACTGCAACCACGATCCTAAACATAGCGCAGTGTTTCAGGGACAGCGCTGAGCACAGGCTGCAAGCACACACTTCCACTACCCTGTCCAACCCACCTTGTCAGCTCGGTCCCGCTGGACTCCATACTTCCCCCCAAATCCCTGGGCTGCATCTGTCTGCGAGGAATGCTTCCCCACATCAGCGACGTACTCGTGGCCCACCGCACACTGAAGAGAGAGAAAGCATGACGTGAGCCCCCACACTCATGCCAGCAGGGTGGACAGGGACRTGGGCACCACACAAGCATCTGCCCTGCTTCCAGACACTTGCAGCCACCGGGAGACAGGTCCAAACCAGCCATACTGCCTCAGCCAGCACCAGCCCTGGTCCGAGACCTGTGAGGCAGCTTCGAGGGCAGTCGTCCCACACAAGCATCCCTATGGCCCCACCGCCAGGTCACCAAGCAGACATTAGGCTGCTGAATATCTGCTGCTCCCAAATGCCAGTGAATTAGAGCTAAGCATAATCATGGGGGAACCTGAGGAGAAAAGTGCAGACAGACACAGCCAAAAACCCACAGGCTCCTGGTTTGGCACATGCTGCCCAGGGACAGTTTGTTGACCCTCGCTCTCAGACGCAGAAAACAGACCTGGCTGGGATCACCCTTTGCCCTGCTAAGGGACAGGCCGGGGTCCCAGGCTCCCTGGCAGCAGATAGCATGGCCAGGAATTCACCCATGCTCCTCAGGAGAAAGGCCAGAGGCTAAATGATCGCAACATCTGTGGTAAGACCGGAGGAAGGCCTAGAAGCTGCTCAGCAAAAGCTTCCTTGCTCTGCTCCTGCAGAAGAGCCTGACCACGGCTACTCCACTTTGACCTCCTAGAAGTCTCTGTTTCTCACCCTGCCATCCTGGTATCACGCATGGGCACAGTGCCCCCCCCATACTGAATACTGCTGCAGTCTTATTACCCCACCTTTGAAGAGATGTATTAAAAGCAGGAAGGTACAGATAGAAGTGTGACAAAGATTATCAGAGAATATAAAACAGATTCCATATGAGAACAGAATACGTGGATTAGGGCTCCATCCTGGGAGACAGGACAGAGATCTGTAACGGAGAATGCGAGTATGGGATTATTATTCATTATTTCTCCAAGCACAAGCGGGGGGGGGGGCACCACGTTTAATTGTTATGCAGCATATTTGAAACAAGCAGCAGAAAGTCCTTCTTCACAGTGCTTAATTCAGCTAAGAGGAGTGTTGCAAGGAAGCTACAGAGGCAATTGCACAAATGGGTTCAAAGAGATCCTGGAGACATACTACGAGCAAGCTAGATGTGCGAATCTGTGGAGCCGTGCCAGCTCTCCATTCCCTCCTGTCAGCATTAGGCCAGAAGACAGGGACACTCTCTCCTTTACGAAACAAAGACTTCTCTACTGAGCCCAGGAAAGTCCTCTACAACTGTTACCTTGTCCATCCGGTCCCGCTCTGTTCCAAATTTGCCCCCATAGCCATACGAGGCCTTGGGGCCAGTTTCCAGCTCCTTCTTCTTGATGACCTCATGTTCCTCTGACACCTTGTTCCTCAGCTGGTGGATGCTGGCAAGACAGAGAAGACCAGGGCAAGTCACTGCGGGGTTCTGCAGACCCGTGCAGCTGGCTAGAGCGTCCCTGAGCTGCAACACTGGCCAGAGCCCTGTGCAGAGAAGGATGTAAACCCACCACCAGCAGAAACCCCTTGCCCACGGCTGGGCTTCTCTCTGGGGCAGTCCCACACCTGCAGCTGCTGCACCATGGCGGGGGATGATGCTACCCCAGGGCCTGGGGAAGGACATGGAGAGATCTGCTCAACGGGCACGTCCTGTCTCCACCCCGCAGCCTCCATTCACGACTACACCCTCTCTTTCATGGGGGGCCTATGTTTTCCTTTTTCCGTGTGCTACAGAAACACTGCACAGGGTGGCACCGGGCTGTCCCCACGGAGCTGCTGGATAGGGGCAGCTTTGGACAGGAAAGGAGCAGGAAGTCTTTGCCATGGCGGAACAGGCACATGCCCCTCCTGTTAGCCGCTCTCTGGAGGTCCTCCAAAGTTAACCCACTGCAGCATCACAGGCGGCCCGTGAGTTTTGCCTTTTAGTGCAAAACCAGCATTTCAAACCGAGAGCCAACACGGCGGCAGCCATCCAACCCGGGCTGCAGTTGGCAGAGCCAGGCCCAGGGCAGGCAGGTGGGCAGCGGATAAGGGCAGCGGGCTGCCCACCACGGGGTGAAGCCTCCACCTTCCCAGGCCAGAGATGCACCCCAAGAGGGGGGCTGCAGGTGGCCACTGCACAGTCCCCACTAACGTGACCAGACGGCACCGACGGCCTCGCTGCGCCCGAAGGACCCGCCGGGAGCCCTGGGGAAGAGAGCCGGTGGGAGCAGGCAGGGCGAGGAGCCCCTCCGGGCACCGCTCCTCCCCTGCCCTGGCTCCGCTTCGCAAAAGCCCTTATTTGGCCGATTTCGGTTTGCTAGCGAAACCGCCGCTTCCATTTCCTGCAGTGAGACGTCACCACGGCAACAGCCCACCCGCGTGTCCGCACTGCCCGAACCGCAGGCCCCGTGTCGGAGCCGCAGGCGCCCGCGATCCGCGCTTGGCCCTGGACCGCGGCTCGGAGGCACCTCGCTCTCCCGCGGTGCTGCCGGGCCGATCCAACCCGATCTGATGGGAGCCGGGCCAGGCCGAGCTGCTCCCAGCTGCGCGCCGGCCGGACCCAGCCGGCTTCCCGGCAGCCGCACTCACTCGATGTGCTCGGCGCGGCCGGATCCCTCGATGGTTTTGGCTCCCCATCGCTGCTCCTTCTCCGAGATGTCATTCTGCAAAGCAAACCCGAGCCATGAGCGGCCTCCCGCTGGGCCCGCGGCGCCTCGCGCAAGCCAGCCCTGCCGCCCCGGCCTGGCGGCGGCTGCCAACGTTCGGGGTGGCGGTAACCCGCCCACCGCACCTCGGCCGCCGGGACGCGAGGCCAGGGCTCTTGCCGCAGCGCCGCCACCGGGGCCCGGCCTTCGCGGTGCGGAGAGCGCGAGGCAGCCCCGAGGCACGGACGGGGCCGCGCGAGGCGGCTGCGGCAGCGTGAGGCCGCCGGACCTGCGGCGCCGAGGCCTGGGGGCTGCGGGGCCACAGCCCAGGCCCGGCAGGGGCTGCGGAAGCTCCCTCCCCCCTTCCTCAGGGAAGGGCTGGCACGTGAAAATGCTGTAAAAACTAATCGCTTAAGAAAATACTAGAAAAACACCAAGATGAACATTTTAGTCAAGGTCGACTGTTCTGCTTCAATTTTTTTTTTTTTTTTTTTTAGGTCTGAAAATTATTTGGTAAATTGAACCATCAATAAAGTCTTAATATAAGGTAAAACTAAAAATATATATACAAAATATAATAAAAAATACAAAGTTTTATTCTGTTCAGGCTTGTTTTTAAACACTACCACAATTAGGAGAATTAAATGAAGTAAAAAAGGGGGGGGGAATTCTGACTGCGCTTTTTTGAACATTAGCAATTTTGGGACTTTATGAAGGAGACTTTTCCTTCCCTCCCAAACCAGAATGTCTTAGAACTCCTGCAGCAGGCAAGGTTTAGCCTCCAAACCGTAGGACTCCAGCTGCRTCACTACAGAGGCTGTTCAGCAATAAATTGCCCTGGAAAGGAACACAAAACCTCGGCGGAGCTCACGGGGACCTGGGGCCGTAACGCCTGCCCGGCGCTCCTTGGAGCCAGGAAGAGCAGGACTTGCTGCACGACATGCTCCCAAGAGGTTCAGAAAAGGGTATGAAGAATGATACACCAGTGTCTTGAGATAGTAAAAAACCATGTAGGTTAACCAAATACAAGGTGACAAAGAAGTGCAAAAAAATCTTGTGATACTAAGTGAATAGGTGGTAAAACTGTAAATGACAGTTAGTAAGTGCAAAAGCAAGGCATATGGGGAAAAAATCCTCATTATATCTACACAATGACAGCTCCAAAATAGTTGTCATCATTCAGGAAAGAGTAGGAATTCTAGAACTGGCCAAAAAGCTGAACTGTAAGTGAATTATTAGGAAAGGACTAGAGAACGAAACAGAAAACAAATTGTGACATTGTCTTAATCCAGGGAGTTCCCACAGGCTGAGCACTTTTACACTCTCACCATCTCGCCTAGGAAATAAAAGAAGATATAAACAGGAAAAAAAGCAATCCAGAGGCACGGAGCTGCCTCTCTACAGAGCGACCCTAAATAACGTGGGATTCTTCCATTTGGAAGAGACAAATAAGGACAATTTTGGAAGCCTGTAAAGTTACGAACAGTGCAGGAAAAATAAAATGCAGTTTCTTGTAGCGACAGCTGTGGGGAGGACTTAGTGACGTTATCAGGCAGCGGGTTTAAATACTTTCCGCTCCTTTAGTGATATTACTTGTAGTCAGATGCAGGATACGCTGAGGCTGGAAGGTCTGCAAATGAAGTATAAATTGGGGTCAAAAACAGCTTAGACAGACCACCTGACAGTAAGCCCATTAGTGCCCAACAGGCACGATGGAGCAGATATTCAGGGAGTCACGAATCGCCAGCGCCTGGCAGCCAGGTGGTGTCCCGGGGAAGTTCTCCTGYTTCTTACAGGTTTCCCTGAGCTCTGCAGGGGCCGCGCAAGGGGTCGGTGGGACGTGGCCAGCCCTGCAGGCCAGCGAGACCTTCGCACCACCACCCTCATCTCAGCTAACCATCGGTCACCGCACCAGGCACTCACCACAAAATCAGGGTCGGTGTCCCAGTCGTCCCCCTGGGACTCAACCTTCACCGACACGTTGTGTCCCACGACCGCTTTCCACATCTGCACAGGGAGGACACAACGTCACCCAGCGCCCAGGCACCGCCGGCCCCCTGCCCAAAGGCACCAAGGGCACCAAAGGCACGTCAGACCGCGGCAGCCGTGGCACGACTCAGGCCAGAAGGACGCTTCGGAGGCCACCAGCCCCCACCGATCTCTGCGCGTCTCTCACGCGGCACCAGGCATCCCAAAATGATTACTCCCGCGTACCCGCGCCTCCTTCAGAAAAGAGCACGGGATTTTTAAGGGTAAACCCTGATGCACACTGACCTCATGGTTAAAAAATACGCCTTATTTTAATGTAAATTAGTGCTGGCATCCAACCATCAGACTATGGTTTTCCAACGYGTTACTAATTTTTGTGCTCTGGGAGACTGTTCAGTGCTTTATCTTGCCTTTTGTTAAGCAYGGTCACGGCATGCCGTCAGAGACCGTGGCTTGCTCCGGCACCACGATACAACACTGATTTATCCCAGGTTGAACTCTTGAATTTTCTTGTCTGTTTTCCAAACTTTTAACCACTGCCTGGCAGGCTAGAGAAGATTCAGAGAAAAGCTGTACGTTGGTCTTACAGTATCAGTACAGTATGTCCTATGGCGTTTATGTCCGTCTCACAGTAAAAATAGGAAATGGGGCTAAAATCATCAAGTGCGCAAGGCGGAAAGGGCTGAAGCTGCCACTGCACAGCTTGCACAAGCTGTCTAAAGAGGCCTGGAGGAAGTGACGGGCTCAGGAAGAGGAAGTTAAATGAAACCAATGTGAAATCTAAAGCTCCGGCATTTCATTTTCAAGGTGACCTGAAAAAAAAGGTGATGAAAAAGCTCCTCCCAAACAACACAGCTTCTACAAAACGAGAAGCAGAAGGAAGTCACGTTACGTGCCCGGCCTCCCCACACAACATGGTTTTGTCGTTCTCAGCAAAGCTCTTACTTCCCACTTCCTATTACTACCGCCTGTGCCGTCGAGAAGCCCCCAAATCTTCATCCCTGCAGCCCAAAGGAGCTTTTCGCGGGGGCAGGAAGGCTGGGCAGCGTGCGCAGCAAAGACCACAGGCGGCACAGCAGGCCACTGAGCCCAGTCCCGCGTCGCTGCAGACTTCCCGTAAAGCCACGAACAACCCAGCGGAAGGGAAGAGGGCTGTGGCAGATCCTCATAGAGCAGCACGTTTCCTTCGTCTGCATCTCGATGGCACCGACCCCTCCATCCCGCAGCGGGACAAGCCGCACACTAGCCTCCAGACTGACCCCAAGCACCCCGGACAGTCGCTTGCTGTGCAAGCGAAATGTTGACGCTGAAYAGGGAATCGCACAACCGCTGCTGTCTGAAGCGATAAACCTCCAGCCAGCTCGTTGCACTGAGCTTCGAGCCGCCGCTAACGACTGTTATGAGAATCGGCACCACGTAACCAGGGAGCAAAGACAACAGGAACTGAAAGCGCGCAACAGGGACAAATCTCTTCTCTGTTAAACAAAAGCAAGTTAGCAAGCTGAAGGGGAGGATGGAGGACCAAGGCAGATTTACAGTAAAGATATGGCTTTAGGCTTTCTCCGGGCTGCACCAGAAAAAAAMCAGCGTCATACTCCAGAACACGGCGTGCCTGTGCTGCAAACCACCACGCTTGCACACGCCGACAGCAATCCTGCGACCAACAGAACACAGCTAATCGCAAATAAAAGCAGGAAGGCTAATACAGGCAAAACAGCACTATCTAAAAATACCTTTCGTCCCCCCTTCCCCTCCAGTGACCTGAAAGGCAAGTGGGTTTAGGGGTTTTAATTCTGCTGTAAATGGCTCTTGACCAACTACTTCCCAAAGGCAGCCAGGGCACCCTGCGTCCTGGGCACCACGGCAAGCCACGGCCTCTTATCGCACCTCAGGACTCCAGGTACCTGCTATAACGAGAAACATCAGACACGGCTACAGCACAAGCGTAGGATACTGCTCGTTAATTCGGAAACTTTGTTCTTTAGAGGCTTAAACACAAAAGCAGCAGCAGCAACAACCAAAACACAGACTGGAAAGTAAATGCCAAGCGCCATCGGGTAGCACGTGCCAGCTCAGGAAGCAGCGCTCTTTGCCTGTCCRCCAAGCCACCATTTCTTCGTTGCTGCTGCTCGCTTTCCGCTCCCCAAGCCCCCTCGGCTTTCTTACCTTGCACGGCCACCACAGCTCCAGCAGCAGACTCGCCGCTTCTTGCCCCAGCACCTGCTGCTAGCCCCAGCTTTTGACTCGCTGCACCCTCCCAGTTCCTGTTTTAGCTTCAACTAACTTCACTTCCCGTGTCCCAGCCCCCAACTCCGTCTGCTCAAGCTATGAGCACCGAAACCTGCGCCGGCGTGCTGCATTTCCCCAGCGCGCTCCGGAAAACTGACAGGGCGCGAGCCCCAGATGCAAACTGCTCCGAGTCCGTTAGCAGGGCTCGATAGGGTACAGGTACATTTCTTGATGTACAAAAATAGCTCGTGATCTCCACATCTGTATCTGCTCCAGAAAGCACTGTGCCATACAAATAAGGAAAACTTAAATGGCTAAAGCCCCTGAATTTGACCATTACAGTGAGATCTTGAGCCAGAAAGCTGCTGCTTACAGAAGTTGTTAAGAAATTTGGCTCAATACCTTACAGCGCAATTAAAATATATGTATAAACACATAGGCACATAATTCATATATATATACACACATATTTTATATAAAGATCTTTCAGGACAAAAAAAAAAAAAGTAAAGTAAAAAAGTAAATCGCCTGAACTGGGAGGATGGAAAGGACGTGGTCAAAGAATCCTAAGCACTTACAGACCAAACTCTTCGGTACATTGCTCACTGGTGGAAAGTGCACAGTTTTGGAATAAGTAGCATGAATTACACTAGTCTGGTACTAAATAAATGTCTCAAACCAAAATAATTTCCATTGTGAACGAGTCAAGTGAAACACAAAAAGCTTCTAGAGTGGCCATTTCTATTTGACAGGATGGCAAGATATCCAGGGCTTTTTTTGGACATTGATCAAACAAGCAGCCAGCACAGGTTCAACCAAACAGAGACGTAACAAGAAGTTGAAATTTCTGAAACAGGCATTGCCAGGTAAAAATTCCACACCTTTCATTATTTCATTAGATCAAGCCACAAAACTGTTAAGTCAGACTATGATTATGAGATCAGGAGCGCCTTCCGGGTTTTGGTCCCCATCCTCCCCCCCCACCTTTTAATCAAAGCTCTAGCTGCTTCTTCCAAAGGTATAAGATATTCAAACCACTCTGAACCAGCAGAAGCTTGCCTTAGAAGCAAGGCAGGTGCTAACTTTGGGTCCTGTGCAGTGAACTAGCACCAGGAACTGTGAGGAAACATACTTGGCTTCTAATTCTTCCTCCTATTAAAAGCAGTGGGAACATCATCCACAGTCTAACAATATCCTATTATTTAGCTTTTGTTCTAATAGTGTTCTTCAGTTGCAACAGAGCTCTCTATTAAAATGGATGAAGGTGTCTGCCTTTGGCTACAGAACATTGAACAAGGACATTATGTTTCAACTTGTCTCACCTAAGTTAGCAACAGCAAATTGGAAATGTGCAACTCACTCCTGTGACTTTCCTGGGGTTACATGACACTAATGGGGTCCAGAATTTAGTTCATTCTGCCTAAACACAATTACAAGTGAAAATAAGTAGTCTTCAGTTTTATCAGAATTGCTTTGGAAAGTAAAATGCTATTTCCTTCTTTTGTCATTGCAGCAGAACCTGAAAAAGGCTGAGAGAGAGGCGAGATGGGAAAACAGGCCATCACCATGAYCCTTCAAATAATATGAAGAGAACAGATCTTCTCCAACCAGCACACCAGGAAGAGTACACTGAAATGAGCTACAGTCTTATGGCACACCCATAAAAAGTATACAACAGCACCACACCTTCAAGGGACCTCTGACATTTACACGATGACATTAAACAACTTCCATCTGAAAAATAATCTTTATTATATACAGGAGCATGTACCTGAAGAAACTACAGGCAAAGTATTTGGTCACTGAATTTTATGTAGTTGAGGAATTCAGGATAGATGCTCAAGGGCGGTGCGCAAATGGATATGTAGTRCCAGTGTTCTGGACCTGCCAGAGAGCCAATTATTTTAGGCACAGTGATGAAATCAATCCATCCTCCAACAGGCTTCGTTCAGTGACTAAAGAATCTTTGTTCACCAGCAATATCAAAAGAACTACCTCTTTCACCTGTGAAAAATGCATGTGGCTACTCAAGCCAGAGGCAGGTACAAGCCTTTTTGCAAGTGCTCAGATCAGAAGGCAGGACAACTTGGTCACTGACAGGGAACTTGACTGGAACAAGCTTCTTTGCATTCAGCATCCTCCCATTGGGARGAGGCACCATCTCACTTCCAGGACATTTTCAGGAATTCTTCAGAAAACATAGCTTTCCATGTATCATATAGGAACAGGTCCATTTGCATCAGTTTGCTTTAGGCTCACACAAGTCCAATGCCCAGCACTAGCTTTCCACAACAGGCTTTTCCTAAAGCAGAGATGCCAAAACAGGCCTCAGAACTCCGTCCCCGTGCCCAGCCTAGGGGGAACAGTTTACTTTTGGGACTTCTGCCTTTGACTTGGGCCCACACGCCACATAATGGAACCCTTCAGCATAACCTATACAGGTTTAATCTTGTGACAAGTAATCAATCGGAGGACCAGAAGGCAGGAGCACAGCTCCCCTCATTTCAAGAGGCGTGCAAGCACTTTCTCTCTTCAGGGAGAGGTGCACAAATGTTATAAACAGCAAGGTTATTAACTTGAAGATAAAAAAATTTGTTTCCTATTCCTTTTCAATAATTAAATTACTGACATTATTTTACAGGCTCATCAGAGCAGACATATGTTTTTAAATGGAATGCTCAGCAGGTCCAGACACAGTGATTTTGGCCCTTCTTTGACAGGAGGCACAACTGAGCAGGAAACATGATTTTGAGATTTGATTCATATTCCTTAAAGATTCCACAATGTCCTTAAGATACACATTTAAAACACCCCTAAGATCTAAGGGCCAGAAGGAAGAAAGAAATTTCCCTTTCTTAGAAGTAGCTACAGGGTTTCCCCAACCGAACTTATTGATTGAGTCTAAGAGGGGAGGATCCTGAAGTTCCTAAAAATGTTGATGTACTGCAGCAACTCAAAAATCTTACTTACACCTACCACAAGTATAATACTCTAAAATGAGYGGTGCCAGCTCCAGGTAGAAGCTGCAGGAACAGATGCCTCTTTGGAGCTTGCAGCATGAGGACTCTGGCTCATAAAATGCACCACTCAGTGACTTAAAAACACTAAATGGTATGGCAGATGTCCTGGAAACAGAGTCCAAGCATCAGCACTGGCTGCTGCATACTTAAATGAGAGTAAGCAACCTGGATGCAAGTTGCTGGGTTCAGCTGCCTCTTAAGGGCTGATTTGATTCGGTACAAGAAGGCAGCTGGGTGAAGTGGTGGTTACAGCTACCCTGCAGCTAGGCATTGCAGGCCCAGGGCTTACACAAAGGGCTGGGGCTCGAGGAAAGGCTGTCGTTCCTGTTCACAGGTGGCCTGTAAAGCATAAAAAGAGCAAGACATGAAGAGCAAGCAGATACACAGCCGCTAGCAGAGGCAAGTGGGTTCGGGAACAGAAGAGAGATCGTAACAGGCGCCACAGTCCGGGGATATGCCGAGTCTGGAAGAGTAAAAGAGACACACCAGTTAGTGCCAGGAATGACCAAGTCCCCATTTGCCTTCACCCAGAGCTCTCCAGGCCATGAAGATAATTTTGTCTAAGCTAATGAGCACCAACCTTCCAAAACCCCTTCCACTATCAGATTCTACCTCGAGTCAATCCTCAATAAAACGTTCCCCACCCCCATCARACAGAACCTGCTCTCTGAGGGTTAGCCATAAACCAGCACTCGCCAGTTCTGCTTGAGAAAGGCCAACAAGATGCAAAACATCTCCCCCTAACATTTGCTACCTACAAATTTCTAGCCCAAGTGACATAAGCAAACGGATCAATGATATTTTTCTGCTAGAGACTCAAGCTAACCCCAGTTCATCCCACTGGGTTGGAAGATGAAAATGCTTATTCGTTAGTCGAGTTCCCTTGACCCTGTCAGCTGCAGAGATTTCAGATCCTGCTCAACAAATCAGGTATGGCAATTTCACACTAGGCTCAAGGTACCTTCAAACAATGTAACATCAGCTGGCAAAGTTCCAGCACAAAGAGAAAACAGTCTGTTCTACTAACATTCCCCCGGCATGAACACAGGGTAGCATCCAGTTATGTCTGTTGCCCTGGTTCTGCTTACGCTGTTCTTGGGAGTACTGCCCCCTTTCTGCTGGAGAGGGCAGAGGGCAAACTCTTCAGCAGGGCATCATCCTTATCAAAACAGGACAAGCGGCTGCCGGGCACTCACTCAGTACAGTGAAAAAGCAGCTTTCTACTTTGGCTTCCAGCCTGACTGACACAGGCTTGAAAGACGACGAGTAAGGAAAGACTGAGACGGTTGCCAAACAAAGGGCAGGCTCTCCAGATGCCACAGATGCCGGGGCCATTATCATGTATGCTTCTTATCCAAGAGATTACACATCTGCACAGCCTTTTGCTTCTCTGCTCACCGCTGAGGCCTTGGTCCCACAAGGGACCTGGGACCACATCTCAAGTGCAGGCAATGCTGATCTACGTTTTAGTGGCCTCTGAAATACACTCTGCTCACGCAGACTGCGGCAAAGCCACACTCAGAACAATAAGCAGCTTCTGACATGGAAAGCAGAGCAAGCCAAGGGCAGAAAACCACAGAAGCCCATACAGAACTAGATATGCCTAAAGCAGGATTTAGCCTGCTATAGGTTCACAGTTTTCAGTTAACAYTTTCCTGCAACAGCCAGGGCTCGCATCATTGGCAGCTGTGAATGAAAATTCTTACTTTGTTTAAAGTGTTATCCATGGAGTCAATCAGCAAGGAACGCTCATGACCTGGAGTCATATTAATGCTAGTACTTAAGGAAGACGTCCACTCGCTTGATTCCAGCCTGCAGCAAAAAACATTAAATCAGTCTCAGTTTGTTATGATGCCCCAAGCAAACACTGTAGACAAGCTTATGAAAGGAGGTACTAGTTCAAAAGGTGGGCAACCATAGGCAAACCAGCAGTGGCCTCACTTGACAAAAACTGGTTTTATTTGTACAACTGTCAGGCCTCCTGAGCCCAGGCTGAGCAGAATGACTGGGTGATCCAAGTAGCAATAATCCTCCTTCCTGTCCTCAAATACTGTTTCAAAATTAAATTATTCCCAAATTATCTGGAAGCTGCTGAAACCACAACAGAGTAGGCATATTGTGCTCTCTAAAAGGTAGAGTTGCAGCACTAGCCACTTCCTGCCAGTCAGAGAGAAAAGAAAAAACTTCCATATTGCATGATGTGGGGATTTTCATTCTTTTCAGTAGTGGGGACAATTCAGCTGCTGGCAGTGAAGTCTTCTCTTACCTAATTTATATCCTGTCCCTTCAAAACTCTTGATTTTTTTGTACTGTTCTTTCCTTTGTCTTTCAAGAATTTCAAATGCTTTAACTTAACTAAGGTCTGTGAGTTCTGCACAGGGGCTTCCATGTGAAATTTCACAGCTTGTGACTTGAAAGAAGCCAGAACAGCTGATAAACTGTCTACTTTAAATTCTGTGAAATTTTTCTGGAAGCCCTGGCCCCAATGGTAATGGTTCTTGCAAACTATTTCCCAGTGCCAAATCTTCAAGATTGATAAGTTACTATTACAACATAAGATGCATAGGCAGCACTGTCAAATCTTTGGACTAACATTAGAGAAGTGGCTCAGTTGTAGGAGGCCTCTATAGACTTTAATGCTAGAAAGGGATAATGCCGAGTTGTGTAGCAACTACCAGAGAACTTCAGAATTCTTGCATCTGGCCCATATTTTTTTGCTCGATAAGCATGGGTGTCAGGAAGAAAGCCACTGTTCTGATGTAAAAGACTACCGTAGCGGTATTTGTCTTAACTACCAAGAGGTGCACACAGAAGTGCCTACAATCAAGTTAAGTGGCAAAAAAACACTTTTTATAGTCAGTGAGGAGAAACAGGCATATCTACCATGTGACTCACCTCATCCTAATGCCTCCTTTTCCCTGCTGGTTATAAGGGCATCTGTCAACTAACCTGAGATACATGGGTGCTTACTGAGGAGACAAATGCCTGGGAAGCACCTGAGAACTCCTCTTTTCCCTTCATCCAATTCCCAGGCTCCAAACCACACTTTCCAGTAGTTAATTTTCCTCACCGAAAAAGTTGGCAACTTATTTCTAGTCAGAATTTGTCTCACTTGAGTTTTTGTTCAATTATCTCATTCTATCATTGTCTGCAAAATTAAAGATAGACATGGCATAGTTGTTTCTACACCCAAAGTGGCATTGGGCATAAGGATGCGTGAAGTGCGGAGATGAACAAACAACTAGGATCATCATGCTTTTATTGTAATACTGCCCRTTTGCTCAAGTTCCCTCACCTCCTGATCTGATCCTGTGCTGCTGAGAGCGCCTCCTCCACAGCAAGACGCCGGTCCCGTTCTTCCTCCAGCTGCTCTTCTAAATACCTCAGATCCTGCTTTGTGCTGCTATGCAAATGTTCAGTTTCAGACAACCTACCAAAAAGTAAACAAGTATATGCTAAAAAGGGCTCATTCCTGGACTACTGTTTCTGTTGTATTCACTGATATAGTAGGTGAATAAATTCCAATTTCTTTCTACCCCCCACAGAAGACAGTTATTTTCTTTAAATATTTAAATTATTCAGAAAACCAGAATGAGGAGATGAGTCTCTTGAAGCTTCTGTGTCACATCAGGAATGAGTTCCTTGTCTCTGTTACCCATGCCCCCTTTCAGAAAACTATTTCCAAAGGGTACAAGGAACTGTCTGCTAGGTCTCAATTTCACCCTAGGCTTAGGGCACAGAGAGCCTTGAGACCAGGACCATCAACATACTTCTGTAGTTACTGGGGACCCAGCCCACTAAACCAAAGATACTAGTCTGGCTGGTGACAGTCAACCATAACTGCTCCTGCACGTTATTTCTATACTGTTTGAAGTTCTGTGCAAAGAGGTTTAATTATAGCCATCAAGCACATCTGACAGTTCCTCAACTTCCATGAGATCCTACTGTGGAACTGGGTTCCTCAAAGCTCCAAAATCAATACCAGGCTCCTCCCCAGCATCTCAGCCCGAGGCTCTCCATCAGGACTAACACCTCCCACCGCTATTCTCACACTTTCTTTACCTCAGCTGCAACTCCTGTAGTTCTGGTGTGTAACCCTCTCTCTGAGGCTCATTCTTTTCTTGGGGTGCTCCTGGAGCAGCATCTGTTGCAAACAACTCCTAAAAAACAAACACACACACACACACACCACATACACATGAATGTGTGGCAGAAGGGTACTGAATGAACAGGGTAGAAGCTAGCTACATTGCTGCACAGTTAGTGGGACCATCTGCAGTAAGCTTTTCTCTCACTTGCACCCAGAGGAAGACCCTTACCACGCCCTTGTCTGGAAGCTGTAGCTCCTGAAGCTGCTTCTCAAGCACCAAGCAGCGGTTCAAAACCTCGTTGTAATGCTGATGGCTCTCACTGATGTTCCGACTACTACCTCGCAGCTGAAGGGAGAGGGCATTTTTCTCCTCAAAGACCTGAGAGAGCTGAGAAGAGAACAAAACTGCTGAGTAAAGAACTTCTCAGACATTATTCTGAAAGCAAACCTATTTTCTGTGTAACTGAGGGTAAAATTGTACTGAGAACATAGAAATTGCCACGCTGTACATTTCTAAGGTCGAAACATCAGTGATAGCTTCCAACAGTGGCTCATGGCTACGATTTCAGAATAGGGGCCCTGAAATGTCAACGTGACATATGGGGTAACATGCTTCCAAAACAAGGTTTCAAGTGTTGAGATTGACCTGAGCCTTCCAAAAACATCATTAATAATTTAATGATTTTATATTCTTGTTGTCTCCTTGACTGCAAATCTCTCTGAGAAGCTTGCTAAATTTTCAGCCTTGTGTTTTGGGAATCGGACCGCTTGTGATTCTGCACTGAAATACAGTAGCTTTTTAAAGACAGCAGAGAGCACTAAAGATCGCAAGTGTGCCTTCTGAAGGAGGGACTTCCTTCAGGAGTCTAGAAGGCAAGAGTACATAATAAAGTCCTGTCAACTAATAGAAACTGAACCTTGAAACAATTTTCTTCACATAATCTTTCTCTCGCTGGTCTCCCTGCTGCCAATAAAAACGCCAGCAGAAGGAGGGAATTTGTCTGGGCAATGGTATTTAGCAAGGGAGAAGTGAAACTGTTGATAGCAGGATCAGAGAAAAGGATTAGGAGAGCTAAAAAACAGACTTTTCCATGACGCAAGAAGTTGGACAGACATCATCAGAACTCCACTACTGTCAGTCAGGATGGTCATTTTAGAGAATGGCACTAGAATACAGTGGCAAAAAGCTGTTTCATACACTACTGGCACTGATCCTGCTGACTGATCTATGTAATCCAACCAGGGATTAGGTAGTGTCAAGAAAACAGAAAACAATTCCCTACTTCACAAATAGCAAAATTTTGTCAAGTAAAGGTCTCAAGAGAAATCTAAAGGCCAGAAATATTTTCATGTTTCAAATTTTAACAAGTCTGGAAATCACACTTCTTTCACAGCTAAGGAATCGGTTGAATAAGGCACAACAATGCCATGAAAGATGTTATCTGAAATTTGCCATAGAAGCTGGGAGATACAACCCCTTGCTTCATCACAATGGATCATAAACCATACAAACAAGGAATAGGATTGCAAGCCTAGAAGACAACAACAATACTGGAATTTCCTAAATAGCACTTGAATAAAATATCTTTAGAATACTAGTTATTATACCAAGGTTAACAAGATTAATTTCAATGAATGCTCCTCAAAAGGTAATTGAGAATAGTCAACGCTGATTTATCAAGGGCAGACCATGCTTGACCAAGCTTATTGCGTCCTACAACCAAATGGCTGACTATATGAAAAAGGAGAGAGAAGCGAATGTAATATATTTTGCTTTAGCAGGGCTTTTAACACCATCTCCCAAGGCATTCACATCAAGAAACTGAGGAACTAGGAACTGGACAGACTGTTACATAGGCTTAAAATTGGCTGGACCACTGGACTCAAAGGTGGCTTGACAGCCAGCAATGAGCGGAGTACCCCTAGGGTCTTCAATTTAGATGGCCTTGAGAAACTTGAGGATTGGGCCAACAGAAACCTTAAATTCAGTGAAGGGAAGTGTAAAGTGCTGCACCTGAGGCAGAACCCACACATCAGTACAAGATGGAAAGAGACTGCCCAAGTAGCAGCTCTCCTGAAAAGAACCTGGAAATTACAGAGGAGCCCAGCTGAATACAAGCCAAGAGTGAATAAGGCAAATTATATACTAGGCTACATTAGGAGGAGCAAGACCAGCAGAGTGAGAAAAGTTATTATCCCCTCTACCTGGTACCAGAAGACTGTAGCTAGAATACTGTGACCAGTTTGGGGCTCCCCAGCTCAAAAGAGATAAAGAGAAATAGGAAAGAGGCCACTCAGCTAGACAGAGTCATGGCTAACCTGATCTAGTGTTGGTGACAGTGCTGCTTCAAGCAGGTCATACTAGATGATCTTCAGAGGTCTCTTCTAACCCATATTTCCGAATCTGTGATATTTCACTAAACGCCCACAAGAACAGAAAGATCTGGTCTTGCTCCCTGAGCCCTGTTCAAGCCTATCCTCTTCCCCACGTTGCTCAGCCCAGACTCCACAAGAAAGTAGAAGATATAACCTGTACCTTGCTGTTTAACTGCTGAATCCTCAGCTCTTTTTGGTGCAGTTCTTTCAGGGTGTCACTTAGCTGGGCCTGAAGAAGTTTTGTCTCTGCTTCTAGGCTTGAAAAGTCCCTTCTCGGAAGTTCTGGAGAAATCTACCAGGGTAAGAAAAATCAAAAATATATCACATATGACAATCCCCTTCAACATTAGTCCTTCTTTCTTTAGTATTCTAAGATCAAAGCCCTAAATTATTCCTAGGCCTGGAACTTGACCTGCCCAAAGAAGACGTCAAACATGGAGTAAAACAGTAATATCCCAAAAGGCAGCTGAAAAGCCAAATCAGGAAAGATCACTCAACTTGCACATAGCATTGGTACTTCTCAAAACCTGTACAATACATGACGAAAAACAGCACAGTACAAACAGCAATAAAAACCTCAACAAGAGACTTTTAATGTCACATTCTAATTTTTAAGGAGAACTAAAACAGAAGAGAAGATTTTAGTTTCAAAAACAGTGCAAGAGGCAATTCTAAAACAGCCAGATTGAAAGACCTGAGAAGGTCCACACTGGCTGGCTGGAACTAAAATGCTTGGCAAGCCCAGTCTCTTTTACTCTCTCTCTTGGAAAGTTAGGAACTATGAACTAAGGGAAGAGGGTATTAAGGGTATGCCATGGTCCTCTACAGGTTTTCAATAATCCARGTTGCTTTGTTGGTATACCCCTTGAAAGCCATGCAACAAAATCAGATACTGCAGTCTGCAAGATGTTTGACCTGCTAGATCCGAAGACAAGAAACACGCACTGCTTTGGCTGAATTTCAAGCCTCAGATTTCCATGCTATGCAGAAGCTGCTCTGTTTCCACTCACCTTCTTCTGGTACTGCTCCTCTACAATTTGAGACTTGCTGAGGGGCAGCCTCATCTCTTGCATGATCCTTTGTAAATGGCTCAGCTGCTGGTCTTTGTCTGCTATGACCATCAGGTACTGCTCCTTTATGCTGCTGCTCTGCTTTTCCCAGGAAGTCTTCTCTTGTCTGCAAAGCATCATGTAAAGGAAATTACCAGGAATTTACAAGTAACACTTATGATACCCAGGCACCCAGCTCAGAATAAACCAAGGAAGATGCTCACTATTTCCCATCATTACCCTGTGCCAGGTAAGTGGGCTTTATGGAAATAAAACCTCTTAAGTAGAAGTAGCTTAAGAGCAAGTTTAAGGAAGTATTTTTTATTTGACTCAACATTGCAGATTGTTCACTACTCACATGTTTGGTAATCCTGAACCATTCTATGGTCTTGCTGTACATAGAGTTTTGGCTAGAATGTCATTGACAAAGCAACTTTTCACCATAGTTTCGCCCCATCTCAGTCACACACACCAAAGCCATAGCATTGATCCCAATAAGTAATTATGAGTCCTTCACTTCACTTGCACTGTAGATGTCCAAGAAATAAGTCTCCTTTTCTTTTATCTGGAGATAAATAAAACTTGCAAGCTGCTTAAAACTTTACAAGATCTATTTAGTTTTGCGGTCAGATTGGGGGGGGAAGGAGCATTACAAGTGTTTATATCTCTTTGTCCAAAGATAAACCACATGTCATTTCCACAAAAGAAAAACCCCTCTCACTCCAGATTCTGTCATACTTAGGTGGATCTCTGAAGTAATCTCAGAGGAATTTTTTCCCACTTTTAGAACAGGGCGTAGCGTTTTGGCTAATTTTAGTCCAGCAGAGCATGACAATTTACTAGACTAAAATTACAGACTGTTTTTATGGAAGTCATAAAGCAAGTAAAACAAAGTATTAGAGTCATATGACGTGAGTATCTTCTATACAGTGATATCAGTCAGATAATCAAGGGCGTTCTCTCAATCATCAGCTTGGAGTGGAGAGTTCCATAATTATATAAATAAGCTCCAAAAAAGAAACTGCCTAATTTTCCTCTGAAAGAGAGGACATTGGCCACCACTGGGGGAAGGAAACAAAAATTAAAAGGCCATTGACCTGTTTCACATAACCATTTTCCTCCAGTATGTCATTTTGTAAACCTTTACCCAAAGCCTGAGGCAAAAGGACAAACAAGGAAAATGCATGCCCACTCCTGAACAGGGCAGATGATTTAGTGACAGCAGACATGGGTAAGGGTATTCAATACTTCGGCGCCTACGCACAATGGCACTTTGCATTATTTAAAAAAAGAAAAAAAAATTAAGAAAAGGCATATTTGCATCTCTGAGGCAGTGAAGAAGAAAGGCAATTCTCACCTAAGCTGTTGGAGCTCCTGCTGGTAGAAAATACTTTCTTGCTTCAGCTGCTCTTGGAGATGGTGCTGTTTATCTGCCTCTTGCTGATATTCCTGCAGTTGAGCTTTTAAACGAGAATTTTCAGCTGTTTCCACGCCAACTTGTATGTATTGCTGCTGTAGATTCTTAAGCTCTCTCACCTTTAATTAAAGTGAAATATCAGAGTGTGTGACAACCACTGAGCAAGCAGCTAGGTTTATTATTTATAAGCATTTAAAAGCATTTCTCACTATGGCATCTGGAGGGAAAAAAGTCACATTCAGATGACAGAGAATCTAGAAATTGACATCAGTGACTACAGCAGTCTACTAAAAGCTGCTAAAAAACCTCTGAAAATGATATTGCGAATGAGAGAGTAGGGAGTTTTGAAACATTCCATTAAGATTTGATGTACATTAACAGAAAGACCCTGAACTAGAATATTAGTTCCTATATTTGGGGGGAGTGATAAAGTGAGAGAGAAAGAGCTGAATAAGAACAACTCCTGAAGTTGGTACTTAGTTCTAAGAATCAAAAGTAAAAAAATCAGGGAATTGAGGAACTAAAAATCCTTTTGATTGTCTACACAGACTGGAATTAGAAGAAGTTGCCATTCCACATCCATCACTGCCATCAGTTATTGAAGAAGACTAGATGATGTGACTGACTCTGGAGACAAGGAAATACTTAAAGAACCATGAGGGTCCTCTACTGAGGATCTATCTTAGCATTAGAAATGCTACACAGATATCTAAGTTAAACTAAACAGCAACAGAAGAGGCAAATCTACAAATATCTCAAAGACATTAAACTGACACAAAGGAAAAAGTGTTTAAGATGGTACATAAAGTCTGTTGTGGATTAAGGAAATGAAGGGAAAACTAAGACCAAGTAACCATGAGAAATGATGGTAAAAGTCACTGTCACAGACCAGCAACTAGAGCTCCGAAATTTGCTTAGCCACATTGTTCCAGAGAGTACACAAACACAGACATGCTAAGTATGCAAGCAAGGATATCAAAATGAAGCTGCAGTGCCTTGTACCTTCCTTGCCAATCAGCTGCCAAAATTGGGGGGTGGGGGGGAAGGCTCTCAAGTTTTTAGAAAAGACGAGCAAACACAAATCAAATGCATATGAGCTTCCACAGATGTGGACTAAGCAGATTAACAAGGAACCCACATCTTATTCCTATGATTCCATATTTTAAAACTAAGTTTACAACAGAAACTATCTCGCAAAGTTGACAATGGAATCATAGATAAGCATCCATGTGTCAGAAAAGACAATGATCTATGTTTTACATTGTAAATACCAGATCTAGATCTGCTGAATTTTAAGGAAATCTGAAGATTCAATAGAGGTCACAAGGAAGTCACCTCAATTTTCCACTGAGGCTTTATATAAGAGCAGAAAGAGAGAACAAGGACTTACTAGTCTGTCTCTGTCATTCTGCAAGGAGGACAGGGCCTTCTTAAGACTCTGTACTTCCGAAGGAGTGCTGAAAGTGCTCCCTGCTGCTTGCTGCTTCACTTCTTCAGTTTTCCGTGTTTTGTCCAGTTCATTCAGCAGACGGTCTCTCTCATCCTGCAGGCTCACCATAGCCTTAGAGAAAGATTTGACTTGGTTGGAAGAGCTTTCCAGTTCCGAAGACAAATGGAGAAGCTCATCATCTTTAACTCTGAGCTTCTGATTAAGTTTCTCAACCTGGGTCAAGAGACCTCTTTCATCAGCAGCTTTCTGCAGTTCTGTCAGCTCAGATCTTGCTGCATCTCGGTCCCTGGCAGTGGAGTTTTGCTCCTCCTGTAGCTGAACCACCTGTTTCTGAAGATTCTGCATTAGATTCTGGTGTTCCTCTAAGTCTGCAGAGTATTTCTGTTTCAAAACTTGAAGCTCTTCATTGGTCTGGTCCCAGCTATCCTGAAGAGAGCTCATGGACTTCCCAAAAGACTGAATTTGGGCTCTGAGATCTTTATTTTCCTCTGTGACCGCAAGAAATTTCTGTTCCATTTCCATTAGGTCTTGTGCCAGCTCTGCTACCCTTTCTTCTGCTGTTTCTGTTTCATTCCTCATTATCCCTGCATCATGATGTAGGTGCTTCAGCTCCTTTCTAAGCCTGTCCTCAGCCTCTTCCACCCTTATGGCTGCATCCCTTTGAACACATGCTAGTTCCCCCTCAAGTTCTGTTATCCTTTTCTGTGACAGGGCAAGTTTGTGACTCAGTTCTTGTGCCTCTTCCTCTCGGTCCTTCAGCTGCACTTGACACTCCATGATAGGACCCCCCTCACATAACGCTGTCATCTCACTCTGTACCTGAGATAGAGAGGATGTAAGAGTCTCAACCTTTTGAGACATTCTGGCTTTATCCTCTTTCAAGACTTCCATGCACTCCCTGAGATTGTCCTGAGTATGCTCAGACTCTTTCAGCTGTGCTTCTACAATTGCCTTCTCCTTTTCCAGAGTCTGGATCCGCTGAAGCTGTGTTTTAAGAAGCTGTTTCTGCTGAGAGTCCTTTATTGAAATCACTTGGTTCAGGTCTTCTCTATATCGCACTAACTCTGCATCCAGCTTGGCATTTTCCGAGTGGAGGTCATCCATCTGACTATGAAAATTTCTAATTTCTTCCTTGAGCTTATTGTTTTCAGAAGCAGCCTCTTGGATTAGCTGATCTTTCTCCAAGATTATAACAAGGTGACGTTCCTCAAGTTGCTTGTAGTCTCTCAGTACACGGTCTCTGTCATCTTGCAAAGATGACATGGACTTGGTGAAGGAGTCCAGTTGTGCCTTCTGCTGCTTACATTCCTCTCTACTTATTTTCATCTTTTCAGTGAGATGATCAAGCTTGTCCAGAAATTTTTTCTTTTCATTTTCCAAGGCTTTTTTACCTTCTTCTTCCTTACTTAGCCTCTGCTCCAGTTCTTTCATCTCTTCAGAATGTTGCTGCTGTAATTCAGATAGGGCAGCCATAACTGCTTCTTCCTTGGCAGACAGCAAACTAATGATCTTTTGATCCTTGGCACTAATTTCTTCATGCAGCTTGTTTGTTAGGTCCTTGGAAGCCTGCAGATCAGCCTTAAGCTGTTCACAGCTGAATTTAAAGTTTTGGATAGAAGTCTCTTGTTGCTTGACCATACCCTCCAGCTCTTCTCTGACTAATTCACATTTGGTGAAGGAATTCTGTAAGTCAGCAAGCTGGTCTCTCAGGGTCCTGATTTCTGACTCCAGTTTCTGCTGTTCATTCTGCGACTCTTTGTACAGTTTCTGAGACCCTTCTAGCTGAGCCAAAAGCTCCTTTTTTTCCTCCTGCAATATTTCACATGTCTTCTGATAATGCTGAATCTCCCGCTTGGAACCAGACTCACAGTCTTGCTTATCGCGTTCCAGCCTGAAAACAGAAAAGAAAAAAGTTAGATACAAATCAATGAAGTAGCTCAGTATCCAGATCCTCACTGACAGTTTTCACTGATGCTATTAATTTAGAAAAAACCCCACAGAATTAGTTTTACTTAAAAAAAAAAAAACACTAGAAATAGCCACATGATTAGTCCCCCTCAATTTAAAATTCAAAGCATCTTTTAAAGTTCCAACTCTGCTATTGTCTCAAGAGGGAGGGCAGGGAACAGCAACATTTTTAAAAAAGGTGTTTAGCAAGATAAATCTTTTTATAAGTGTTAAGTGTCAGTACTGGAAAACTGGAGAAGGTTAGAAGTCGAATGTTACTACCCCCTTTTCATTAAAATACTTATTTTCTCTCACCCATCTTTGCTAATTAAAAATAAATAAAAAAAATCAGAAGTCACTGTTCTCATGTGTTTGATGCTCATTTTACTTTCCAGTTTGCAAAGATGTGGCATTTTGATCATAAGCTTCATAGAACAATTTTACTCATGCGAGAACAGTTTGTTTTTGAATTTTTGAAATTAAGATGTACATTTTCATAGTTCCATCTTTCCCTTAAAGTCTAATTTGGGATTAAACTGGAATTTTGTATCTCAATGCTCTCTTGACCTGCCAGGTTTAGTCTCCACATGTAACAACTCTATACCAACAAAACTATTTTAAATCTCAGACTAATAAAGACTCTAGACAGCACTCAGCTGGCTACTGCCTGTTACAGAGAACAGATTTAACAGAAGTATGCTAATGATGAGAAGGAGAAATATCTTACAGTGTTAATCTCTCTGTATCCTTGTGCATTCAGCAGTAATTCCCTACAACGTAATTCCAGAGCTCTTTTCTACCCAAAGATGAGTCATGCAGGAGATGAATCGTATGTTTACGGCTTTATTAGGAAGACTGATTCTATACTCCGTGTTAGGCAAACATTAGCTTTACCAATCACAAGTCACATTTGGTTATTACATACTCATAATTATTTCTTTCTGATAACTTGAAAAAGGAAGGGGGAAGATGCTTGCTCTGTCATTCAGAAGGACCTTGACAGGCAGGAGAGATGGGCAGAGAGGAACCTCATGAAGGCCAATACKGGGAAGCGCAAAGTCCTGCAGCTGGGGAGGAAGAGCTGCATGCATCCGTACAGGCTGGGGGCCAATGGGCCGGAGAGCGGCTCTGCAGAGAAGGACTTGGGAGTCCTGGTGGACAAGAAGTTGACCGTGAGCCAACAATGTGCCCTCATGGTGAAGGTGGCCGACAGTACCCTGGGCCGCATTAGGCAGAGTGTTGCCAGCAGAAAAAGGGCAGTGATACACCCCCTCCACTCRGCCCTGGTGAGGCCACATCCAGGAGTACTGTGTCTAGTCCTGGGCTCTGCAGTACACAAAACACATGTACTTGYTGGAGCAAGTCCAGCGAAGGGCCACAAAGATGATGAAGGGACTGGAGCATCTGTTGTACGAGGAAAGACAGAGAGCTGGGACTGTTTAGCCCAGAGAAGAAGGCTCGGGAGGGGATCTGTGTGTACTGATAACTGCAAGGGTAGTGTAGAGACAATGGAGCCAGGCTCTTTCGGTGGTGCCCAGCGACAGGATGAGAGGCAATGAGCACGCACTGAAACGCAGGCAATTCCATCTGAACATAAGAAAACACTTTTTCTCCCCCACTGTGAGGGTGACAGAAACAGGTTGCCCAGAGAGGTTGTGGAGTCTCCATCCTTGGAGATATTCAAAATACAACTGAACGCAGTCCTGGGCAACCTGCTCTAGGAGACCCTACCTGAGCAGGGGGTTGGACTAGATTAGCTCCAGAGGTCTCTTCTAGCTTCAGCTATTCTGCGATTCTGTCCTGTCTCACCACTAGCTGCTGCCTTGTCCAAGGGACATACAATAGTACCAGCTTCATCATCACCACCTTCTTCCCTTTACCTGGATATATGAATCTGAAGTTCTTCCACATGTATGGTCATCTGCTTCATCTGGTCCTTTAGAACAACACAAGTCTCCTCTTTTGAACGTATTTCTTCTTCTTTCTTTTGAATAGTCTCAGTGAATTTCTTCTCCCATGTTTTGGATTCATCTATCACTCTATCCCTGTCATCCTGAAGAGATGACATGCTCCTAGTGAAGGCTGCAAGCTGGGCTAGTGTTTTGGTTAGGCTGCCTTCCAATTGTTTGGCTTCTTGATCTTTTGTCTGCAAGGAGTCTTGAATATCACAAACAGTTTTTTCCAGATAGTCTTTCTCCCTCTGCAAAGTTGACAGCTTTTCTTCCATGTTTTTAATTTCCTTTGAGTGCTTGTCTTTTTCCTGTTCCAGTCTTCTCTCAAAGTCCTCATCCTTTTTCTTCATTTGAATTTTAATATTCTCTTTGTTTGCCTGCAACTCCTCTTTCATTTTGACGTGCTCTGCTAGAGCCCTCGCTGCCTCGCTCTGAGTGTCATCCAGTACTACTTTGCAGAAAGCAAGCTCTGCTTGGGCTTTCTTGGTGTCTTCAACTGCTTTACCGAAATTCTCTTTGGCTGCTTCTAGCTCTTTCTGAGACTCACTTTGGACAAATTCCAGAGCTTTAACAGTTCTTTCTAGACTACTGATCTTTTCCTGGCTTTTAATACAGTCCTTTTGCAGCTGCTTGATCTCCTGCTGTTTCTGTTTCAGCAATTCCTGAAGCTCCTTTACATGCGTGCTGTTGTCTCCCTTCCAAGTGCATTTTAGCTTTTCTATAAATTCCTTTTGCTTTTCTGAACTTGCTTTACTTTTTTCCTTTGCCATCTGACATTTCTCCTCCTCCAGTTCACGCATCATTCTCTGCAGACTCTGGAGCTCATGTTTCAGTTGCTCATTTTTGATCTGGAAGTCTGTTGCATCTTGTTGATAGTTTCCAATGCTTCCATTAAGTTCTGCTAGCTGATTCATGAGCCTTTCTTCCAAGTCATCCTTCTCTGCTTCTAAGGTATTCTTCTGTTCTGTCATTCTGATGAGCTCCTCTTTGTTTTTTTGTAGTGTTTGTTCCATCTTCACTACTGTGTCCTGGAGAGCATTCAATTCATGGACTTTCACTTCCATTTGGGTCTCTAAAGCCCTCTTCTCATCTGCTAAAGTCTCAACACTCATGTGAATGTTGCTGAGCTGTTGCTCTGAAGCCCGCCTGTTCTCTTCCAGTTCTGCAATTCGCTCTGTGAGCTCAGCTACCTGTTGTATGTAGGTATCAAGATCTTCATATGGGCTGCTACCTTCAAATGCTTTCTGTTCCAGCTCTGCAGTATGGGACTCCAGACTAACACTTAAATCCACTTGATTTTCAGTCCCTTCCACTGGTGACGTGGTGGCAATTGCCTGATTTTTTTCTTCCTCTGCTGTCTTTTGGGCAACATACTTGTCTACCATTTCTCTGCTTTCCTTTAGTTTAGATTCTGTGAACTGCAAGTGATCCTTTAACTCTCTGATCTCCTGAGCAAGAGATTCCTTTTCCATCATTACTGTCTCAAGCTGAGTAGAAAGAGTCTGGTAATCTCTTCTAGAACTCTCCAGATCTTCTTTCAGGCTAGTATTTGTCATGAAAGCTGCATTTCCAGTCCTGTGTAGGTCTCTATCTGTAAAATGCATCTCTGCTCTGAGCTTCTCATTCTCTTCCTCTAGTTCTAGGATCTTTTGTTGCTTTGATTTTGCAAAYTTCCTCATTTTCTCCTTCATTCCATCTATCTCCTGTCCAGCCTCCTGCAGCTGCTTATCTGTTTCTTCTTTTTTTGCTTCAACACTTTTCAGCTTAATGAAAATTTCCTGCTTTTCCTGCCTAACAGTTTCCAGAACACGCTGAATCCGCTCAGCCTCATTACTTACATTCTCATAGGACTGCAGGAGAGTTTCATATTCTTTTTGAAGTTCCATATATTTCTCATGCCGCTCAGAACTCTCAGCAGCCTGAGAACATTTCAGCAATTCTATCTCCTTCTCCAGCTGCTCCTTCTCTTGAGCAACTCCTTCCAGAGTCAGCTTCAGGTTTTTACAACATCCATCAAGATTCTGATTTTCTGCAAGTGCCTTATCAACTTCTGAAATAAGTTTTTCTCGCTCTTCTGTGAGACTTGCTAACTTTCCTGTTAAATTATCTGTTTCTTTAACATGGCCACATATTTGGCTTTCCATGTTTGTCAACTTGACAGAAAGACTTTCAATAGTTGTTTTAGCATTAGCCAGCTCCTCTTTTAGAGACTTGCTCTCCTTCAGTGCCTCTTTTCTAGAGATAAGTGCAGCCTGCAACTTTCTCTGCATTTGATTCTTTTGTTTAGTTTCTTCCACACCAACATCTTGCTTCTGCTGAATATCAAGCAGCTCAGTTTGCAGTCGCTTGCTTTGTTCCTCATGTACCTGAGCTTGAGCTTCCAACTGACTACACAGCGTCTTGACAGAATCTTCTTTCTCCAGCAACTGTGCCTGCACAGTAATGAGCGCTTCACTTTTCTCACTTAGCTGCAACTTCAGGAATTCAACTTCTTCATCTTTTTGGTGCATAAGGTCTTCCAGACTGCCCTTTCTAGAAACTTCTGCTTGACTTTCTTCCAATTCTATCTGGAGACTTGCTGCCTTAGCTTCAGCTTGGTCACAGGTTCTCTTCAGCCCTTCTATCTCCAGAAGCAACTGTGCCACGTGCTCTTGTGAATGAAAGACTAATTCTGATTTGCAAGCAAGTTCACTTTCCATATGGCTGACCTTATATTCCAGTTCTTCTTTCTTTGTCTGCAATTTCTCAAATTTTGTCTTAAATTCTTCTCCAGAAACATCTGCAACTTGTACAAGCTTGCTGTTTGTAGTATTTTCTGCTTCCGAGCATGAAGAATCCAACCAACCTTGACTCCCACAAGGGATACTCTCTGTTGACCCTCTCTGTTCTTGGAGTTGTCTGAGCTGAGCTTGGATGCTCTCCTTCTCTTTGCTTTGCTTATCAAACTGTTCTTGTAGGATGTTGTAGTCATCTTTCTGCTGTTTAAGCTGTTCTCTGTGATGCCTATCTTTTTCTTGAGCTTTTTTTATAGTGTCTTTGCGAGATACCAGGGCTTCCTGGAGTTTTTTTTGAAGTTGTTCTTTTTCTTGTTCAAGAGTTGAAATTCTCTCTTTCAGAGCAGTTTTCTGTTTTTCTTCATGATTTGTAGCTGCTAAACTAGTTTTTTCATTTTCTTCATAATCCTTTAGGCTCTTACTGGTTTTAGTTAGTTTGTCAGCAACTGTCTGACTTTCCATGATTTCAGCTTTCATCGAATCAGTAATGTTTGTCTTATCTTGTAAGCTTTGCCTCATTTCCTCAATCACTGCCTGTAACTGTGCTTCATTTGTTTCTTTATCCAGCAAGTCCCTCCGGATGCTCTGCAACTCAGACTCCTTTTCAGAAAGCAGTTGAATCAGATACTCCTCCCTGGGCTGGCTTTCAGGATTCACTTCTCCACTTATCCTGCTTGTTATATTTTCTTCCCCTTCAGGTTCTTGAGCCACTGAGGTCTCTGATTCAGGCTCCCTTCTCAATTGTACTAATTCATTCTCCAATTTGCTAACCTTCTTCAGAAGCTCCTTCCTGTTGATAAGTGCTGCTTGCAGCTTCCGCTTGACTTGCTCATTTTCTTTTTTCAGAAGTTCGAGTTCACTTCCTACCACCTCTCTCTCCTTACATGCTACCTGTGTCTCATACTGCTGCTCAGATTCCCCATATTTCAGATATGCATCTTTTGCTTCTCCTATGTTTTGGTCTTTTTCCTCCTTGGCTTTTAACAGACTCATTTGCTCTTTAAGACTCTGTAGCTCATTTCCTAGAGAAAATTTCTCTTCATTCAGCAGGACCATTTTCTCAGACATGCTGACACTGATCTCTGTCATCTGTTGGTCCTTCTCCAGCAAGGTTTGTTGCAGGCTCTCAATACACCTCTTGTGTTCAGCAACAAGCTGTTCTAGGCTTGCTGCTTCGAGTCCCTTTGAGGCTAAGCTTTGGGAAAGCTCTTCTATCTCAGCTGTGTTCTTCATCAGAAGTTGCTCCAGATCAAGTACTTCACATTCCTTCTTCTGGATCTGGCTTCTCAGCCCTTTTAGTTGAGTGTCCTGCTCAGAAAGCTGAAGCTGTGCTTCATCCAAGTCTTTTTGCAAAGCTTCAATTTTTATCTCTTTGGATTTAAATTCATTTTTAAGGCTCTGGATTTGTTCTCTCAGAAGACTGCTCTGACTGTCTGATAGCCTCTGCTTTTCTGAAAGAGCTAGATTTTTCTCCAGTTGCTTCACTTGATCCTTCAGTTCTGTTAYGGTAGAAAGTTCCTTCATCTGACACAGGAGCTGATCTCTTTCTTCAGCTAAAGCACAAAATTCACTGTCAGAATCCTCTATCTTTTTTCTGTATTCCTCTGCCAAGTGATTTAGCCTATTTATTTCTGCAACTTTTTCTCCCAGATCTTTCTTATAGGATTCTTCTGATTTCTGCAGAATTATCTGCAGTTCCATAATTTGGTTTTGCAGCCTTAGCAGCTCTTGAGATTGAGAGCTGCCAAGCTCTAGATCTGCTGCAGAGACTTCTCGCATCACCTCCGTCTCCCCTCTGCAGGGGACAGTGCTCCCCTGGGGAACTTCTTGAAGACTGGTCTTGTTTTCCTGAAGTACACCAATTTGCAGCATTTCCATTTCTGTCAGTAATGAGCTATTGCCCAACTCACTTTGTGTATTTGAAGCCTTTTGCTCTTCCCTCTCAGGGAGGAATGTCTGGGATCCATCTTCTAGCTGGTTAGTTTCTTCTCTTGTTTGGAGAATTGCAGGAGTTTGGCTTTCTGGGCCCTTGAGCTGCCCTTTCAGAAATGCTATTTCTTCCTGGGCTTCATTCAGTTCCAGCAGCAAAACTGACAGCTCTTTATGTTTCTGTGCAGCAAGATATCCCAGAATTCCAGATGGACCATTTTCCTCAGCAAACTGCTTGCTTCCAAGTCCATCTATTGCCTAAAACAAAATAAGAGGTTTCAATTTTCCTTTGGATCCTGTCAAAGGGTCATTTTTCACTGGCCCTGAAGTATCTGCTTTCCACGTTTCGTAGTCTAAAGTTACCCTTTACTTGTGCTGCCTGTTGCAATAGATAGTAACTTTACTAACAAAGGAAGGACTCCCCAGGTCATTTCAGTTCATTCCAGTTACTAAAGTTGTAGCATAAAGGACTCTGGCTTTAGAATTACACCACAAATGTAACTGCTTGTTCTCTTATTTCCCATTCTCTCTTGATTACAGTATAGTATGATTCTGAAGTGTCTTCTTTTTCCTGTGATTCTCACAAGCCTTCTACTAGACTTTTCCAGCCACATTTTCCTGGCCTCCTATCCATAGTCTCTGAACGAGGAGGTTTTGTCTGCTGTTTTATCTGTCTAATTTAACCTGGCAAAGAGATAGCATAGAAGCCCACATTGCAGTCTATCTGACTCCAAAGTGAGAAGACCAGACAAAACATCCGGACCAAAGTGCTCAGCTTTTTCCAAGTGTCAATTCTAAGGTTTCCTCCCACCCCCAAATACAGGTGAAAAGGGAGGAGACCCACCAGCTCAACAATAAGTCAGCTTTCTGTGTTGCAAAGGCTGTACGTTCATCAGGTTGGAAGGCAAAACCAATTTATGATAAACCGTTAAAGAGCCTATCTCAGTGTTGCAACAGTCACTTTAACTTATGGGGATGTTAAAAGACCTATTCTTTGGTCCTTTTAAACTAAAGTTACTATATCCACAGATGTATGCAATATTGTAAGGAAACAAATACTGGACCAAATTTGTACCTCAGGGAGCAAAGTGTCATCAAAAGGCTTTGGCGCTTCAGAATTCACTGGCTCTCCTGACACACCTAGTGATAAAATGCACATTTGTCACTATCAACATAACCAGTCACACAAAATCAGTAAGCAAGAGGAGAGACAACACATGGGACTGGAGCTTCTCCAGTTTCCAAAGTGGGAAAGGCACAAGATCAAGAGTTTGAGCTTATGCATTGGGCCCAAACATCCCCAATAGCCCTGCAGATGCAGAAGCTTTCTCCATCTACTGCATGCTGGCCTCACTTAAGTCTATACTATATCTAACCTCCACAGAAGAGTGAAGAGACAGGAGAACTAGGATGCTTACCCCCTTCCAAACAAGCAGGATTGAACATATGTACCCTTTAGTTCCACCTCTTGTGTAAGAAAATAACCTTCTTCTGAGAACAGCTAACTCTGTTGCACTGCTAAAAGACTAAAGTTCAAAAGCCACAGGTGATACAAGATGGACTGGGGAGCTATACCTGTCATCAAAAAAAAAAAATTGCCTGAAACTTTGTTTTCTAATTTCTAGGAAATTATAAATAAATACATTAGGAAAATCAAGGTTGTAAAGTTAAGCTCTTAATTGTTAGGAAACACCAGAGTTTATAGTTGCCCACTCAGTTTCAGTTTTGCTCTTTCGTAATAGTAATAGCATAAGCATTCAAGTAATTAAACAAATGTACATCTCTTCATGTAATGTAAGAAGGCAGAGTTAAGAGCATTTAAATATGGCACTCCTAATTTTCAAAAGGTTGACTCTGCAACCCAGCCAGTTTGTCGTCTTTCTCCTCTCCCTCCTCCCCTCCCACCTCCTTTTTTTTTTTTTCCCCCTTCAATTCCAGGGGCACCAAATCTTACTGGTTTGCCAAGGGGAACAAAACACAGTTCTTCATCTTACTGTAATTCTTTTCTGTGTATTACACATCAGACTCTGCACCTACAAACACTCTCCCCTTCAAACTCTTCTCCCYTTATCATCTCAGGAACCACTTTTTCTCTCTTCTCTTCTGATGTATACCTCGCTATCACACATTAGAATCTTCTCTTCTACCTCCTGTACATCTTTACTACCTCCTGCACGTCTTTAGTTTCTGACCTCAAAGCTCCTCTCTCCAAATCTCCATATCCACCTCAGATTCTTCTCTGAAGGTTCTCAAACTCCCACAATTTTGTGGTTAATATGCCTCATTCTGAGTCCTTACCTCTAGATCTAGAAAAGCAGTCTACAGAAGAGGCCGAATCTTCCGGATTCTGGAAGTCTTGCAATTTCACCTCAGATCCAGCATTCTGAGTCTGTTGGTTGAAGAAAACATACTTAGTTTTGAGCCACGATCTTCACATTAGAAGACAGTGATCTTAGCTATGTGCTCCCCTGTCAAACTTTGAGTAAAAACTGTCGCTCTCTACTTTAGGCCCAACTCTGATGCCTAATGAAAATATAAAAACGTTGGTTATGATATTAACAAAGAGATTAAGACGGATCTCAGATCAGATTAGTTGTAGGATATCAAGGAATGCAACTATTCTAGTAACTCCCTTTCCACCTCAAGATGCTTATTTTTCCATCTTCACTGCTTCAAAGGGACTAACTACAGCTTTGTAACTTCTCACTGAATCACCCAAGCAGAGAAGGTGGGAAGTTGTGTGTGCAGCATCATGTGCTCCCCTGCTCCAGCAGCTAAAGAACCTGCCCTCTCCGTAGGAAAGTTACACTAGGCTCCATAAAACAAAACAAACAAAAAAAGAAACCACACATGCTGTTATACATCTCCTGCTGCTCTGTCAGACAGGAAAAAAAACTCACTGCAGAAGAAAATGGAGCACACTATGGAAAGCAGAAGCAGATTTTGCCATTTCACAGACACAAACCTCTTCTCCCCTCACACACAAAGATGCTGAATAAAACCCAGAAAATTGGTTAGTTTGCTGTTGACATCCATACAAGAATTAGGCCTTCATCTCCTAGGTTTTTCATTCTAAAAGTCCACATACAAGTTAACATGCACCCATAATGATTTGCAGTATTCCAGACTAGCTCCCAAAACACATTGTCTGTCACTACAACAAACAACTGTTAGTACCACTTCTGTAGGAAAGGGTTTGAACTGGAGCATAAAGGAACAATGAGTCAGAACTAAGACAACAGAGTGAAAAACCTCTAAAGAAAGCTACCCCCTGGCAAATAAAAATAAAAATAAAAAATCCGCCCAACAGTAGAGAGAATGAAAGTAAAATTAGGCAAATAGAATTAATGCATGCTGTCACTACCTAGGATGGAAGCACAGACCTCTAACAMGTCACCCAACCATACAGAAACAATCTCCAGCCCCAAGTTCTAGAGCTCTTTTGCCTTAACAAGCTCTAAGCACTCACATGAGATGGATAGGATGCATCCAGATAATCCCTGCACATGACCCAAACCCCTCTATTGGGTTTGGATTCATACATATCTTGACCTGAAGTAATGGGTCAGATGCATGAGTGGCAATGTTCACTTGTCCAAATGTAAATGCTTACATACAGGTTATTTATCTGGACTCCTTTTATAATTAAGTGATAGAAATGGATGCTTCTAGGGCTGGCTTCATTGAGCCATTTTAAACACCTACCTTGGCCAAGGTGAATCATAGGCTAAAGAACCCGTTCCTCTCCACTGTCTATACAGGGGCTCTAGACAACGGCTCAGAGGCTTATACCTGTCCTTGAAAAGAATCTGTGCATGCGTGTGTGTGCACGCGCGTGTCTACCTGTTGATCCACTAGCTTACACCTTAGCTATATGCAGTTGGAGTGTAAGGGTCTCAAGTCAAACAGGATGAACTCATTCAAAATGCCTTCTCCATCTCCATCATGAGTCCCAAACGTCAGCCTTTGCTATGATGACTTAGCAGTAATAAAAACTTAAGAAAACTGGCTTCAGCACATTATTATGTATCATTCCCCTCCCTCATGTTAAAATTAATAGCCAATTTAAAAAGCAATAAATGTAAGAGGTAAACACTGCATCATCCTCTTTCCCCTGCTGGCAGGTTGGAATAGAGTAGAGAAGTCTGGAGAGAGGCTAGACTTTGCCGTAAGCTAAAGAACAATTCTACAACAAATTCTTAGTATAGATACAGAGGCAGAGACGCAGAAGCAACGGTTCTCAATCTCCTTGCCAACTGAGTAAAAAGCAAAGCAACAGGTGTCTAAACCTGCATTCTTAACATCTACAGATTGCATGGAAGTTGTACCTGCAGCTGTTCATAGTGGAAGAGCATTAAAAAAACCTAGAGTCTACTTGTCTCCTGCTTGACAGAGAGAACTCGGCTTCCTCCGGTCAGTCTGCAAGATTCCCCATCAGAGCAGTGGGATTGAGTAGGGTTTGAAAGGCATCCTATAATGACTGCCAAGCCTTTGGAGTCATATTTCCTAAGACTTGCCTCAGAGTAGCTTGTGGCTTTGCTGAAAAACTAACTCACAAGAGAAAAAATAGCATGAACATGGATTGGGTGGATGGAAGACAAGAATTCCACACAAGCAACAAAGGGAAATACAGCCTGATAAGAACACGCTACAAGCAGTATTTGCAAGCTATTTCTGTCTTTCACCATTAATCCAGTTAATAATAACCTTCCAAAGAGGATTGTTAAAAAAGGTCACAACAGCTTAGCAGTTTTAAGGCTAGTCCTTGACCTGTTTTAGTTTTGGCTTATTTCAGCTGCTTAATTATTCATTACCTGTTCTGAGTTTTCTGCAACAATCACAGCTTCCTGCTGAGGTTCCAGGAGAACAAGTTGCGAGTGCAGCATCTCTGAAACATTCAAAACCACATAAACGTGAAATGATTTCCTCAAAAATTAAAACTCTGATTTAGCGAGTAACAGGATTCTCTTCTAGGCACTTTAGAGAACAGGGTACATGGCTATTAGCAACATTTATGTAGCGAAGATATATAACATTGCCTTTGGATGATGTGTTCATTCAATCATTTTTTCTGAGAGTCAAACCACCAGAACAAAATACTGGTTTAAGCACCTTTCAGAACAGAACAATTACTGTTACTCAGACGGAAGTTAAAGGACAGCTGACAGAGCTTCAATTTTTAGGAACACTTATAAAGGAGAAGAAAAAAAAAAAGTAATCATTGTGGCATAAGGCTTCAAATTTCATTGGATAAAAGTGAAATGAGAAATTGTTAAAATTGTATAAAAATAGGAATCCAAGGGCCACAATCTAAGTCAAGAATGCTAAAAGAATTCAGCTGCTGTTTGGCTTAGTATATTTTTTACATTTGTGCTTCTGTAAACTGGTATATAAATATCATTTATGATAGGTATGTTACTGTAGACAAGCAAAAGCAGCAGACAGGCAAAGGAAGTGTCCTGTACCACATCTAGACTTTCATGTTTGAAAACAGTAATTTCAGCTGGTTAGCTTCCTGATTACTACAAGAAATACAATTCTGTTTAGATTTGATACCAACAGATACCATCTCWATCATCATCTATTTTTAAATGTGTACCTTTAGCATCACATTCTATCAGAGCTACTAACCACCTGAGAAAACAGATACTGAACTTGTTCATTACCCTGCTGGCTACTTGCCAGTAAGCATCTTTCTTTAAACAACTTGAGGAAGTCTCTGTGTCACAGACCCTGAATTTTATAATCTTATGGGAGACTTTAATCCCCCTGATATCTGCTGGAAGGGCAACATGGCAGAATGCAAAAAAAAAAAAACAACAGACTTCTGGAAAGTGTCAGGGATAAATTCTTGATACAGGTACTAGATGCACCAACCAAGGGTGACACACAGCTGAATCTGTTATTCATGAGCAAGGAAGAACTGGCTGGGTATGTGATAAGGGCAGCCTGGGCTGCAGTGACCATGAAATAGAGTTCAAGATCCTATGGGGAGCAAGATACAGATTCTGGACATCAGGAGAGAAAACTTCACCTTATTCAGGGAACTGGTAGGTGGGATCCCAYGGGAGACAGCTCTGAAGGGCAAAGGAGCTCAGGAAAGCTGGCAGGTCTGCAAAGACAGCACCCTCTAAGCACAAGAGCAATTCATCACAATATTGAGGAAAACAAGCAGACATCAGGAGGTTGGCTTGGCTAAGCAGGGAACTCATGACAGAGCTCTGATGCAAAAAAAGCACTATGCAGGAGATGGAAACAGGGACAGCCTACAAAGAAAGAATTTAGCAACATTTAGGGACAGTGTTAGAAAAGTCAGAACTCAACTAGGGTTGAGGCTTACAAGGGACATAAAGGGCAACAAGAATAGCTTCTACCACTATGTTAGTAGTAGAAGGCTGAACAAGGAAAATGTGGGACCGTTGCTGAAGGGGGTGTGTGATTCATTGACAGCAGATGCAGATAAGGCTGAGGTTCAACACCTCCTTTGACTCAGTATTCACTAACAAGATCTTCCAAGGCTGCGCTTAGAGACAGGGTTCAAGGAGATCTACCACCAGCAGTGGATGAGGACTGAGTCAGGGATTACTTGTGAGAACTTGACCAGTAAAAATTCATGGGAAAAGATGGGTTGCCCTGCATTCAAGGGTTCCACAAGAGCTGGCCAATGTCCTTGCAAGGCTGCCATCATTCTTGAAAGGTTATGGATTGGAGGAAGCCTGTGATGACTGCAGACAGACAAACATTGTATCTATCTTCAGAAAAAGGCTAAAAGGACAACCYGAGAAACTACAGGAGAGTCTGCCTCACTTTCAATCCCTGGGAAAATCATGGAGAGTCCATGACACAATGTCCAAACACATTTCTAGGTACTTGGAAGAGGAGGCTGTGACTGAAACAGTCAGCATGGATTTACCAAGGGTAAATCATTCCTGACCTACCCAATTGCCTTCTATGATAAAATTACTAGATTTGTGGGTAAGGGGAGAGCAGTGGGTGTCATTTACCTTGACTTTAGTGAGGCTTTTGACAGTGTCTCCTATATTCTTGTATCCAAGACAGGAAGCTATGGTCTGGATTAGAGGACACCTCAATAGGTTAAAAAAAAAAAAAAAAACTGATTGGCTGATCAGGCTCAAAGAGTAGCAATCAATAGGTTGTACTCCATCTGGAGGCTCTTAACTAGTGGAGCATCGCAGGGGCCTATCCTGTCACCTCTCCCATTTAACATCTTTATCAATGACCTAGAGGTGGCAGAGTGCACACTCATCAAGTTTGCAGATGACACCAAACTGGGGGGAGAGGAAGAGCAACTGATATGGGCAGGGCTGCTGTTCAGAGTGACCTAGTCAGGCTGGAAGAACGGGTCAATGGGAACCTCATGACATCCAACAAGGACAAACGCAAAGTTCTGCCCTGGGAACATGGGTTGGGGACTAACTCTGCAGAAAGGATCCAGGAGGTCCTGGCAGACAGCAGGCTAAACATTGCTGCCAGGCACGCTGCTGGCTCAAGGCAGCCAAAAGCATCCTGGGTTGTATGAACAATGTAGACAGCAGATCAAAAAAAGCGATTATCCACCTCCACTGGGCACTTATTAAGACCGCATCTAGACTGTGTTCAGTTTTGGACTGTCAGTACAGGAAATACACTGAGAAATTGAAGCAAGATCAGCAGAAGGCCACCAAGATGGTCACGGGGCTGGAGTACTTGCCCCATAAGGAAAGACTTGAGGGAACAGCGCTTGTTCGGCCTGGAGAAGAGAAGGCCTTGGGAAGACCTAAAAACAGCCTTCTAATACTTACAAGGAAGTTAATCAAGACGACAGAGCCAGGCTCAAAGAGGCTCACCAGGCTCTTTACAGTGGTGCATGGCGAGAGGACAAAAGGCAACAGGCATATACTGAAACAGAAGAGGTTCCAGCTTGATGCAAGGAAAAGAGTTTTTCCACTGTGAGGACAGTCAAGCATTAGAACAGGCTACCCAGGGAGGTTACATGAAAACCTCCAAGACTGGTGACTAAGACCAGACTGGGTCTGATCTCACAGCTGATCCTGCTTTGAGCAGGAAGTTGAACTAGGGACCTCCTGAGATCCCTTCCAACCTGAGTTATTCTGTGATTCTATGATTCATTTCAGTTCTAGCTAGTTCTAGAGATGCTACCTCAACGTTTTAGTATAAGAGCCAGTAAAACAACTTATACAAGGTTTTTTTCTTCCCCAGCAACATCAACTTTGACACATTAAAAAACAGGCCCCATTTTTGCAAACACATAGCTATCAATGATATAAAATGTATATTAATATATACACAAAATCAAATTCAGGACCAAGTTAAGCAGTCCTGTTAGGGGCACGGCTTTTTATTCTTTTCAATTCTGAACATGCAGACTTGACATAACACTAACATATGAAACAGGGTTTTCTTTTGCCCCGCTTTAAACTTTTTTTCTATACAGAAGTTTCTTTACAAAACAATATATGCCAAGTTGAAAAGTAGTATATATCTTGAGGACGCTCAGATGAATAGTATTTGTGAATTCTAACATCTGGAAAGCAGTCTGCCTTCTATGATAATGGCTTTCTTTTACTGATTCATATCATACTATGGTCTTTCAGCAAGTTTTTKGTTCCATTAAGTGAACCAGGGAAAGCCTACATACACCATTAGTTATCTGTACAGTGACTCAGGGTGGGAGGCGGGCATCTCTAGCTGTCAATCCAAATTTATTTAATTTTTTTTTAATCCAGTCAACCATAAAGTCAAAAGCTGTTCGAACCCATCTTTTTATACTAATATTAACACTGTCAGAATTATTACTTCTACTAGTCTGCATTCCTAGACACTCAAAACCAAATTAATTGTCCCATTTTTGTGTGAGAGGTGTATGGGCCCTTTACTGTTTCAGCAAGAGCTATCAAAAATAACTCCCCAGAAGTACCATCTACAGATTGTCAGCACTCTGTATGAGGGAGAAGCTACTGCTTCAGCTATATATTATTTTGTACCTCTCAAGAGGGTGCAAGTGCACGTTGTCTTGGAATACAAAATTTATTCTACCATCCTTAGGCATAATTTATATTAACAGAACAAAAAAAAATCTAATAAAACAGAACTATTATTTGAACTAAATATGCCCTATCACTATCCAGTTAACTCTGCCATCCCTTTTCTCAAGAAGTCAGCAGTCACATAATATTACCATCCTTGCCTTTGTCCTAGTTTTTTCATGTCTCCTCCACATTCTTTGCTCCTATTGCCACAGATCATAAGAGCAGGAATACAAAACATGTGCACTGCAGGCAACGACAAATGCTACCCACCGATTCCCATGGCCAAAACATCAACCACTGCTTAACATCACAAGATAACACTACGCAGGCAGACCTACGACACACAACCCAGTCTTTTGAATAATTCCAGATGTCTTGCTTTTCCTTCTCCTTTTAAATTCTCCTTTTAACTACTGAAAAGAATTAGAGAATATTTTTGAAGTTCTTGACAAGGAATACATAATGATCCAGTAACTGTGGACATATTTACTACCTAAAAATAGGTAAGAAGAAGAATAACTATACCACCTCCAGRTTTCTGTCCTTCCAAAGTTTCTGTGGGTAGAAGCAAAGTCCCAGCCTCATCTTTCTGCTCTATCACTTTTCCCTGTGAGGTTGTTCCATCCTGTTTAAAAATAGGATGGCGGGTAGAAAGATAAGTTTACATACATTTTTTACATAAGCATTAACCTTTGATCTTTCCATTAACCTTTTTAACGAATCAGTTGGCAACTTCTAAATTACTCGAGTTGACTCCTATTTCTTCTCAGGCTCCCAGTGTTATAACATCTCTGCCCAGACTTAACATAAACTGAGAGAACCCGAAACAGCCTTTCCCAACCAATTCAGTAAAAGAAAGGAATTCAAAACATTTCATTCTATTTCAGTTCCTCAACATATCAAAAAGACTTAGGAGACTCATATACAAAGACCATACCTGTTTCTTCAACTCAGAGACCTGCACTACTGGCTGGGATTTTAGCTCATTCTGACAGCAGACAAATTCCTCAGATTTTTGTATCAGTTCATCTAGGGGAGCAGAAAGAAAAGAAGTTAAAATGTGTTCTTACCTTTTCTGCTGAAATATACGCAGTTTACATGTATGCACACTAGTATATAAAATCCTTTATCTCTCAGTCTCCACTTCAGTTTTGGGCCCTTTAAGTAGCTAGAAGAATGTCTATTTGAAATAACAGCTTTAGGCAAGGTGAATGTTATTAGTTCTAATTCAGTATAAATTTACAGAGAAAACAGTATAAACAACTTGCTTCCCTTGGTTTTTGAATTTTTGGTAGAAGAGTCATAAAAAAAAAAAAGGCACTAAAATCTTCATCTTAGAAAGTCTGTAGATCAGAYAATGCCTCTCAGTTTTGGCAGTCCTAACATCTCATTTTTCCCAACAAAGGAAACTCAACTTTTGAGAACTGTAAGCCAGACTACACGAGAATAAGAACATCAGAAAAAGAGAAATTAACACAGCTACAACAGTATTTTTAGCACAGGGAAAAGAAGCCATTACAAGAAGAGAGGTTGGTAAATTAAATATGCCTTTTAATTTTATTTTTTTTTATTGTAGAAGAGAACAATGTTAAAATTTGATGTTAACTACAATTATTGTACATTGTCTCTTCCTGTAAGAGACACCTGCAGGAGAAAGGCTCAAAACAAAAGGTGGTTCTTCATCTAACAAGCAGTTAAGACACAGATCTCCTTGCCACACAATACAACACATCTAAAAAAAGCTTACATAAACATGGAAGAAAAAAAATCCAGTAAGTTATTAAAATTCATTAAAAATATATATGTATACACACACGCACAGATGACTCAGGACATCCACAAGCCCCATGACCTTATAAACTGGGTTGGTACACAAGGAAATCAGCAGATACGTTGCCATATTCGTAGGCTCTTTTTCCTGGCTTTGGCCACTGCCAAAGACAGAAAGGTACAATCRCACCAGAGGCCTTTAGTTTGATACAGTACAGCCACTCTTACGTCGCTATGTAATTAGGAAGTGTTATAACAAGACTTCCTTTTGAGCTACCATAAAAACAAAGCCAAGCAGAAAGCAACCCAGTGATCCTTCGGCTCCTGAGAACCTGCTACACCCAACGTCTGCACTTCCTCACCTTGCAGTCTCTGTATTGTAGTACAGTTTTCAGCAGACAGCACCAGCAACCGGTCAACATCTTGTTTCAGCTGATCATTTTCAGCTACAAGGGCAGCATGTCTAGACTGCAGCTCTTGCTCAGCCACCCGAAGACAACTGATCTGCAGGTTTTTCTCTTCCACTTCCAGCCTCTGTTTCTGCTCTAGGTCTCTATACTTCATCTCTAATTCGSCTTGCACTTTTCTTGCCTGTTCCAGCTCTCCTGAGAGACTCTGCACCTCCTCCTGCAAGCAATGGGAGGACAGCTTCCTCTCGGCTAGTTCCAGCTCCATCTTCTCCTTGAGGTTCTGAGCTTCTTGTCTCTCTGCATCTAGCACGTCCTTCAGGGAGCTTAAATCCACTTCCATCTTCTGGCACTGTTCTCGGAGTGCCTGTAGAAGGATACAGAAATGAGTTTAAGTCTCATCGAGAGCAACTCAGCACCACGCAAAATATCTGAATCATATCTTAAAATTGCCTTTTCAAATATCTGAGTAGTAGAAAGGAGGAAATAAATGTGGCAGAAATCACAATTAATTAGAAATTGCCCTATGATTTGCAACTTGCAAGGAACAATGCTGGGAGAAACAAGAATTCTCAATTTGGGTAAGGAAAAGAGAAATCTTAGTTTAGAGCAGGGAACAGAAAGGAGGAAGGAAACAACAGAACAGTGGCCATGAGTTCTCTTCTGGAGGAAAGAGAAAACTTTCCTCCCCAAAAGGGGAGGAAGCACTACAACAAAAGAAAATAGGGAGAACTCAAACAATTACAGGGCACAATTAACAAGCAAACAACAGAAGTGTGTATATGAGAAGGGAGTCAAAAAAAAAAAAAAAAAAAGCAGAAATAGGGAACCAAGGGGGACAAAGTGTCCCACACAATGCTCACTGCTCCATGAGAAACCCCAAAAGCTGGGGGACACTGACCAGGGATGCAAGACAACCAGGGAACAGAAACAGACCCTACAGTTGCCAGAATTCCCCTTGTCAAGCTTCCTCCTCCTGCAGCTGTGGATAGCCAGCCTGGCCGGGGTCAGGAGAAGGTTGAGGAGAAGATCCCATTACTCTGCGGGGAGGGTGTAAATAAGAAGTGTGAGTGGAAAAGTGCAGTCAGAATCTCTATGAGCGAGTTTGGAGCTGGAAGAGAAGCTTCAACCCCACGGCCTCAGTGTTTATATGTGCTAGGCTCTCCCTCTGACCACAGAACAGGCATGAGGGGAATCAACGGCACGGAGGAGTCAAGGGAGCCATGAGGATACTCATGCTCCCGCTGCATTAAAAACCCTTGTGGGCAATATAATCAGCACCAAATACAAGTTGGCTCACTGAGGTTCCTCACCTCTTCCTGATGGTAAAAGATCCCACCGCTGTGCTTAGTTCGGACACAGAAATAAGTGCGTAAGTCTGTAAGAAAGTTTCCAAAGTGAGGTTCAGCACTCGACTGGCTGGATATTGTGCAGCCTACTAACATGGCATGTGTGGAGAAACTGGGGAGACTTGCAGGACAGATGCCCAAGGGGGAGTTCTGCGAGTCCAGATGGGAGATGTTTTCTGCCAGCACTTGCCTGAGGCAAGACAGGACTCATCGCCATTGCTGGAAAAAGTAATGCGTAGGGTGAAACTCCGACCTAACCCAGTATGGACCCTCTTACAAGAAGAGGCCTCTAGAGTTTTGCTTACTTGTAACCCGCACCGTAACCTAGCCTTACTCTATTATTAGGGGCAGGAGGACAGCTATCATGAAAGAGATCCAAATTTTGAGTACAAAAGCTATTAAAAAAAAAATTCAGAGCTCTTCAAACAATATATATGAAATGAACAAAAAGCAGCTTTTGCCTCCTCAAAATTAAACATTGTCCACTAAACAATGTCTTATGAAAGTTTTATAATAATGACAATAATGAAATACTTGCATAATATCAGCAAGAGTCCCCAAAAATGAAGATATGCTTCTCTGTTCCTTGTCTTGAAGCTCTAAACAAGGTGAAACTGGTTCATTTCAGATATGCAAGTAGTTTCCAGCAGTTCAGCCAGAAATCAGTTTCTTTCTGCTCATCTCCAGTCTTATAAGATAGTGAATGAGGTCATATTTGCTCCCTACAAATAGCCTCAAGCCTTTCAAAGCCTGACCAACAAACCTGAATGTAGATCTGTTGTGTTCTGAAAAAGTACATTAAAAAAAAATCAAGGTGGTAGTATTAAGAGCTAGCACTTCTCTAGGAAGAAGAATCTTGGTGTTTGCATCCTGAAGGAGCCAGGGACACTGGAGGGCAGGACAACTAGGGATCGCAGTAGAGGTCCCTTTTGCTTGGGAATAGGAACAACGATGATTTGAGCGTAAAAGTGAGCTGACAGGACAACTGGTTGGATGACTGAACAAAAGCCTAGCTGCTGGGTTGGACTACTGTCCATGAGACTGTTAGAGTATGAGTCTCTTTTAAAGGAATGGAGAATTTTTTTTCCCAGAAGTTCTGAAATTAGCAAAAAAATTAAAATGCATTCACCACATATTTGCAAGCAAGCTTGTTAGATATTGTGTACTAAATCCCCTCTTGAGGGGATATATACTGCCATGTATGCATAGACTTGATCTCATTCTGTTCATGCTCCAAAATGTTTGAGGGCTAGTACCACTCCGGAAGCTGTGTCATCACATTAGCAGGTTCTCAGTAAAGCACGTGAAAGCRTATTGCCTGTGCTCTGACACCGTAGTCCAGAAACGGTGCAACTATACTAGCATGGTGTTAGGCCCTTTTGGCTTCAGCCAAGCACTTTGTATTTGACTGCTCTGAATGCACCACTCGGCAGTGTAGAGTATGGATAGGTTTTTTTCCCCCCTCCACCTGTCCAGAACCTCGGTCACTAGAGATGGCCGCTGCAGCTGCAGTATCCCTATCCTTGTTGTTTGGCTGTAAAAACAACAGTGGGGAAAAAAAAGTGTTTTCTTATGTTCAGATGGAATTGCCTGCATTTCAGTGTGTGCTCATTGCCTCTCATCCTGTCACTGGGCACCACCAAGAGAGCCTGGCTCCGTTGTCTCTACACTACCCTTGCAGTTATCAGTACACACAGATCCCCTCCCGAGCCTTCTTCTCTGGGCTAAACAGTCCCAGCTCTCTGTCTTTCCYCGTACAACAGATGCTCCAGTCCCTTCATCATCTTTGTGGCCCTTCACTGGACTCACTCCAGTAGCTCCATCTCTCTCTTGCGCTGCAGAGCCCAGCTCTGGACCCASCACTCCAGGGCTGGCCTCAACCAGGGCTGAGTAGAGGGAGAGGATCATCTCCCTCCACCTGCTGGCAACGCTCTGCCTAATGTGGCCCGGGGTACCGTTGGCCACCTTCGCCATGAGGGCACATTGYTGGTTCACGGTCAACTTCTTGTCCACCAGGACTCCGCTCTCTGGCCCACTGGCCCCCAGCCTGTACGGATGCATGCAGCTCTTCCTCCCCAGCTGCAGGACTTTGCGCTTCCCCGTATTGGACTTCATGAGGTTCCTCTCTGCCCATCTCTCCCACCTGTCCAGGTCCCTCTGAATGGCAGCACAACCCTCTGGGGTATCCGCCACTCCTCCCAGCTTTGCATCATCAGCAGACTTGCTGAGGGCACACTCTGTCCCATCATCCAGGTCATTAATGAAGAAGCTGAACAGGACTGGACCCAGTATTGACCTCTGGGGTACACCGCTAGTTACTGGCCTCCAACTAGACTTTGTGCCACTGATCACAACTTTAAATGTTTATGACTAGTATAATGATGTAGCATATAGAAATACAGGTCTGGTATCACAGCAGAGGCCTTGAAGTGGGGACCCAGGATGTGGCGTGAGGGAATACATGGAGGCAGGGGATAAGAGATAGGACATGCACTGGCAGTAGAGACCCAAAGCCTGTAAACAATTCACCGAAGGTTAGTTAAAAAATACAGTCCTGGAGCTGGAGAAAAACAAGTAGGGCTAACAAAGTGAACAAAGAAATGGTATCTAACAGACAAAAACCACACCATATATAGTAAAATCAGATGTAATGTGAGCTTGCAGATCAGTGAAGAAAATGCAAGGGATAAAAGCATAAAAATGACTCCAGCTGCATCCTGGGATGAGGAAGAAGCCATCAATGTGAACATCAAATTCCTCATTTAAAGATTTGTGATGCCAACAATTCACTGTAAACACTTCCCTGCCCCACCTGAACCCACTGACTTTGAGAGGCCATACCAGAAAAAGAGGTAGATACTAGAAAGCATAGGTATAACAGCTTTAGCTATATTCTTGTTATTGAAAGCTCTTCTGTATAGTAGTAGTCTTCCCCCCTGGCCTTCTCCCTTTTCTGCATCTGGTCTAATAAGAATTCTTTGATTAAACTGTTAAGACTTCAATTACACTAATAAATTCTTGGCTTTACATATGAGGGGGGTCCATAACAAGATTTTGGGTCCATAACAAGATTTTGAGTGTAACAGCTATGGGGAGACATGTCATGGAGAAAGCAGGACTCTGGATGGCCATATATGAAATAGCAGAAAGACAGTCAAGTTTAATGTCTCTAGTTGGGTTTTTTTTTTTTTGGGGGGGGGGGGTGGTTTGTTTTCTTTTTAAAGTTTACTTTCTCTTCTTTGAAAGAGAGGGTTACCTTACAGTTAAGGAAAAACCCCATGAATCATCAGATTCCCCATTCAGGCTAAATTACCCTCTATTAAAGAAATAACAAGTTTTCATCTCAGAGCTGAAAGAGCCCCTAGCTGATTTCATGCTGGAAACTTGGTTCTAGAAATCAGCAACTGTGCTTCTGGGCTACTGACAAGGTCACCTTCTACCAGCAAAGATACATGACAGTAAGGCAATAAGCAAAGCAAGAAAAGATACCTGGTTTTGTTGTTCAGCATTATGTAATTCCTGCTGCAGCAATTCTACCACTTGAGTCCTTCCTAGCAACGCTGCTTCCTGTTCCTCTAGCTTCCTCTGAAGCGTCCTCAGGTTCTGTGAGACACAGAGTGCTGGATCAGTATCCGAGAGGCTAACATAAGAGGTCTAGTTTTCCTGTCTTCATCCATGCACCTACTTTTCATAATGCATTTACTTTAACAGCCTAAATAACTTTGTTTTTGTTGATATTTATTCTGGAGCCCCTGTGCACTAGGAAAAGCTTACYACTGTCTCACAAATAGGGAGCAAGGGCACACTAAATTAACACTGTTTTAAATGTCACGTAAAGAGTTTATAGCAGGTCAGCAGATTGAAGTTGGGATCTGAAAGTCTAAATTAGCATCCTGAAAAAAAAAAAAAAAAATCATATCTCTTCTCACCCTTTTTGAGATATTTTTCTGAGAACTGCTCTCAGGGTGTCTTCAGAAAAGTAAGTTTGCCCTTCTCCTTCCACGCACTCCATAAGATTATATTCCGAACCTACCTGCTGCATCTCCACTTCCCGATCTGACTGGGCCACTGTCTTGAGCAATTCAGCTTGGTGGTGAGCCTGCTCCTTTAGGAGAGCTTCTTTCTCCTGAATCACCTCCTGCAGGGAGCTCAGCTGAAAACACAAGCCAGAAAATAGAAGAACTGAGAAGGTTATGAGCTTGGCCTATATGCAGGCCTGCTTTCAATATGCAACAGCACACGAGACAATCTTCAGCATGGTAATCCTCTGTGTCACCTAGGTCAAAATAATATCTTTATTCTACTAATACCTACGTATTAACTGATAATATTTCAGAYACCAGAAAGCAGAAGGTGTAGAAATTTTATTTACAAATATGCAGAAGATATGATTACCATATAATCACAAATTCACAAACTTCTGGTTCTATAGTTGTATAGCATATAACCCCACCCAAGGATCAACATTTAAAATTGACTTCTATAATATTAACAAAAATCATTCCATTAATAAATCAAATGTAATACAACACAGCAGTACGTCCTGCAGAATGACTGTCTGTCTTAAATTGTGTCAATAGAGGTACGCAGTGGAAAATACAGACATATATACATATGGATGACTGGAAATCTTCTTCCATACCTGTGTTGCATACTCGATTTCAACATCTTTCAGATTCACTTTGGCTAGAGCCAGCTGTTCCTTCAGATCCTTAACAGCTTTCTCTTGCTCCCTGAGCTGTTGTTTCAGTGTTTCAGCTTCCTCTCCAAGTCCTTCATCTGCATTTTGTTTGTTCTGACACTGTAAAAGGAAAGAAGGGAAGGAAGTAACAGAAGAAAATAAACTGATCAGTATTACCTACCATTGGGGTGGCAGAGGGGTGGGGAGGCACAACACCATAGAATCCTACCATGCTCTTGACTCCTCACCATATGTCTATTTCTAGAATACCTAATTTCTTAACCTTAGTTTTGTTGCTTAAAAATGAAGTTAGCCTGACTTAACTACCCAATTTCCCCATTTCTGTCTAGGTATGTATAAGACGACCTCACTAATATGAAAGTGATTCACCAGTATTTATTCAAATCACTTTGGAATGGCTAATCACCCATGACTGTTCCTTTTATCATATAACCTAAGCTAAATCATATTACTAAAGCAAATATAACAACAAGGCAGTCATATCTTAGGTTATGATTTGTGAGGCTGTTGAATTTCACTAATTYCTCCAATACCAGAAATAAAAAATTTGTTAGTTAGTAACAGAAGAATATCCACCAAGGGACAGGTGGTAGGAAGAGATGGACATGAAACATTCTAGACTACAGAGATGCCTATGGAAAATATCTGTTTAGAATAAAGGGATTTATAGCAATGAACCTGAGAGAAACAGGAAGCATGCCAAGTAATCRTCAGTTCTGCTCCACTCTGAGGCACTAGAATTCTCTGCTTATGGCCATGAAAACTAAATTCAGATAACATTTCTCATAAAACATGGGCTCAAGCTATGCCTACTCAGATATATCAGCACACTAAACCTGCACCATTTTATCTCATATAAAGGCCATATGTATGGCAGGCAACTCTCTAATACCACAGTTTTACACCTACCTAACACACAGTCACATACCAAGTCCAGCAAACCAACATTGTCACTGAGAAGCAGGAAAACMCCCTGCTATTGTTACTATGTCAGCACTCCTAACTTCCTCAAGCCATTAACGCTGAGGACTTTTGACTAAATGTATATAAAATGTATCTCTTCCCTATTCCTTGTTATAGGTGTTGGATGAAGATCATTAATGGCCTATGAACGCTAGAGAGTACTGAAGTGCTTTAAACCACTGAAAATTTAGGATGGCATTTATAAGGACTTGTATGTCAGTAACACAACGAGTAAGAAGCTACTGTTCCTCAAAGATGCGTCACCCACAGAAAAGGGCTTTAGAAGCCRGTAAATAGACAAGGAAAAGGTTTTAATTGCACTTAAATTCAGAGGCAGAATGGGCAGGGGGGAAGGCAGGGATCAAAAGAAGTCCAGGAAGCTTTTCAGAAGCTAGGCATATAAATCATTTCTAAGGCTGGGGCAAAGCAGGTGCTGGGTGGGAAAGAAGGGTGGATTAGTGTGTTTACTTGGCATTAGTTTTCAGGATTTATATTTACAGCAGGATTTGGAAAGGCTTCTGATCCAGATCAAGTCCTTGCACCCTAGYCACTACATGGGATACCACAAACAAGGGCGGGAGCACAGCCCCAGGGTTGCCAGAGCTCAAGCTTTCAAATGCCATGTTTTCCCATAAGGTAAAAAATATTATATCTTAAATGTAATTTGTGTTTACCCACTTAAGAGGAACCTTAATTGTTCTGCATACAAATACCTATTAGCTAATTACAAGATGTAGGCCAATATGTGGCTTCTCCTGAAAAATGAGGCACTCTTAAGCCCAGAAAGTAATAGTGCTAATGAGATATTCAAAATACAGCCTTCCCATGGGGCCCCCATCATCAGAGAGAAGAAAAATCCCTTTGCTATATTTATTCCTCATGATTACTAAAAGGAACCAGTAATAGCCAATACCTCAGCACAACATCTAACCCTAATCCAAATCTTTTTTCCTTCAAATGACAGTGATATTTCCTAGACAGATATCCTATTACTCAAGGCAGCATCTACTTGGGGAAATAAGTAACAAACAAACAAAGGAATCCACAGCTCCTCAGAGGGTCCAACCTTCCAAGAATATATATAAGTGCTTTCCAGGTCAAACACAATCACATAATATTGCAGGTAATCATCCTAAAATCATTTCTCTGAACTGCTGTTCTACCCTAAAACTAGTAAGGCTCTGGTCCGCACCGTTTCCATTGGAGGCTGTACCAAGAGCTCATTCCTCTGATTAGAAACTTTTTCTAAACCACTTTCCTTAATGGATAATTTACACCCATTCATTCACCTCTCATACTGCCCTTTTACTTCAACAGTTTTTCCACTTTCTTGATGTTTACCTTCCTCACATAATTATAGAAGAAAATTGTATTTCCTCTCAGCCTTTGTTGGCTAAACAGCCAAGCTATTCTGAGTGACTAGTAAAAGCAGTTACTAAGGGGACTGGGGAATGGAAGGTATTTTGCTGCTCGGAATTCATCCTTCCTGACTCTAAGCAAAGAGAATGACAACAATCCACATGAGGCCTTGCCACTCTTGGCACAATAGTTGGAAGGACAACTGTTCACCTTATATAAAAAAGTAGGCCGTTTTTTAAACTACATTGCACTGATCCAGTGATCAACTACTATAACAAGCTCTTGGGTCCCGTCCCCCCCCCCCGAACTGATGAATTTGAATTTTGCAGCAAAAATGCTCATTAGTCCATAAAAGTAAGCCTACACAAAGTTATGCAAGAGACCTATACACGCTACATCTGAATAAGGTGCACAAAGCCTCAGCAGCAGGAGAGCAATGCCGAGTGACACAGCTACACAGCCTCCACGGCCTTCGCTGTCCTCTGCAGACAAACCACCTGGGGCGTTTTTTCCTGGCCTTGCATAACATAGCAGCAGCATACTACAAGTGCCTGACCTCGCGCTTAGTAAGTTTTGTCTCATTTTTATATTGTGTCAGTCCTCAAGACCATGCAATTCTTCTTGTACGAAAATCAAGTTCTCCTTTGCATTGAAAACTATCCCCAAGATTGTATTGTAAGGTGAATTACAGTAGTAAGTGTCCATGATTTTGTGATGCCAGTCAAAATATTAAGAGTCATAAGACAAATCTTTACTCCATTAGTAGCACTTCTCATCTGACACTTCACCTTTAAACATCACTCACATTTACTCTTTTAATGTTTCTTATGATCTTTTGATCTTTTCTTTAATGATTCTAACATACTTTATCTTTTTTGGTTTTATGAACATCATCTAATGTCCTGAGAGCAGATCTTTTTTTAAAAACAGAGCTTGATCACTTGATCTGTTTGGACTTCCATCACATCCACCTTGCCTAATCTAACTTCAACAACAACAACAACAACCCACTGTGGGGACATCAGAGCTTATCCCCAGAAGAATAATAACTGAGAACAATTTAAAAAGATTACCAACTCCCATGAAAGTTTCTACCTAGTAGCTAACAGTTTCTTAATGACCCAATATAGGACATTTTTCCCTTATTTTTACCTGATTTTACAGAAATATATCTTGTTAACAATAAAGCTTTGGTCTTGATCACATGTGGTGGCACAGGAAGCTACATGTCTAGAAAATATATACATGTAAATGTTTACTAAGTTACTGCCTTTCAATTTTAATGAACTCCTTACCTCCTTGTTCTTGTATTCCAGCCAACACTTCCCTTTCCTCTGCTGTACTCACATCACAGATTACATATCGAAACAAAGCTCAGACAGACATATGAATTCTGCAGGAAAGCACTTTACTACAAATAACTGAAGATACACAAAGTGAAACTGGCCCATACCCTCGAGGAGATTAAGCTGTGCACTCCAAGGGCCTCTGCAGCACAAAGAAGCTGGACAGACTGGCTTACTTGAGCATAGACATCCTTGCTGGAACTATAAATATCCTTCTAACAAGACAGGTAGGACATACTAGCTCACTGGGACCTAAAATGTAGGGTGGCACCAGACTCTCAGTATAGGCTAACATCTGTCACATAGCCCTGTTCTCCCAACCTTGGGACAGATCTGGTCTTCTGACAAGGCCTGTGCAGACAACGGCGATCCTTTCTCCGTCAACTCCTCAATGCGTTTGTTCAGAGATGCCATTTTGGCTTTGGCCTGAAGCTTCAGCTTCATCAGTTTAGCATCTGCAGCCTCCCGCTCTTCCTGTGAAAGGAGACAGAGATGTACTTAAGATTCCAGTGCTATCCATCTCCCTGAAAGCACCATTAGGAAGAGTTAAAAGCTCTGTGAAACAGTCCACTTCTTTGCGTCGGAACCTGTCCCCTTACTAAGGGTGCTAAGAAAGAAATGTCCGGGAAACAAACTTGCTCTGAACCACTATACACAGCAAAATAGCTAGCTGCTTCTGCTCCAGTTGTTTCTCTTCTGAAGAGAAACTGAGTGTATTTCAGGGGATAGTTCACGCAAGAGACCTTTCCAAGTAGTCAGTACAAACTAAGCCTGACTTTCTCTACTATATGCAGACCCCCAGCACTATCTCAGAAGGCATTGCATCCTCAGTTAACTACACATTCTCTCATGTCATGCCTCAGGGTATGCAACACATATTTGATTACACGCCATAAAACCGCTGGACTGCTGGGTAGCTGCAGCACAGCCCCGCTTATCTCAGACACTCTGAACCAGGGAAAGAGCGAGCCTACAGAAGATGCTAGTACAACTCAGAGCCCCTGGACTCTGCATRAGCCAGAGGAGCTCCAAGACAAAAATGCTACATAACATGGATATAACACAGTAGAGTACTCTAGCGCATCTAGTACTAATCTAGAGGGAACTACCCATAAGCAGAGCGGACAGAAGCCATCCTACAACTCTTGGCTTAGGGTCCAATAATCATTCTCTGGAACTGATGCATTTAGTAGTGTAGCTCTCTGTAAGGCTGAAAAGAAACCAGAGACTGGATTGCACAGAAAGCTGCACAATCATTTTACTCTTTCACCAGGGGCCCAGGAGCAAAAAATACCTTCAGTACAGTTTCTTTTTGCTGTAGCAGGGAATCCTTTTCTCGTACCAAATCCTTCAGCTGGACAACTAGTTTTTCTGTTTGAGCTAGGCGCTCTAGCACGTCCTCAGGCGTCTCCTCCATGCTTTCTGTTCCTGGTTCTAAAGCTTGTACCTGAAATAGTGAAATGAGTGCTCTGGAGGAAAAAGTAAACAGRCTGCGGCATAGAGTTCAAATGGTATCTTCAGCTCCACCCCTAATTGCTGCACTCTTGTTCCTTGCAAGCATTTCATCTAGCCTATAGAACTATTCCCATTTAGGTGAAATCAGGAGGAAAGTTCAGGATACCCTTGAAAAAAATACAGAAAAAAGTACCTTTGCTGTAACACAACATCAGCAAATCTAAAATGAATGGCATAAAGGAGATGCTACTGCTCATAGGCTATCCACTGCCCTAAGCACCAAAGGGCAACACGCAGATCGAGCTTCCTCATGTTCCCCAATCACTCAGAGCTTCCCTTTCTAATAAATGGAAGCATTAGTTCTTTCCTCACTATAACTCTGATTTCCTTTCTCGGATCACCTTGAGATGTGGAAACTCAGCAGATTATGGTCTACCCCGCAGAAGCACTGACTTAAGAAAGAGGTCAGGAATACAGGAAAAGCAAGTGGAATGATAGTTCAGTCTGGCGCTCAGCCATGAGGAATCAGAAGAGTTCTCACTGCAGTCAAATGACCGACACACCCCAACCTAGCTCTCAATAAGATCTGAAAGTCTTTCCATGATGTACTTACTGTGATAGAGGATTCAATAGCTGTATCTGCACCATCACCTGACAGCTCTTGTAAAACCGTATTTGCTAAACCTGACAAACGGCTCAGCATCTTGAGCCTGAAACAAAACAAAGAATCACAATACAGTTAGAGTCAAAACTGCTAGGAAAAATAAGTCACACTTCGTGCTGACTTCTAATGCTATGGAGGAGACCAGCCTTAGAGGCAACACATCTCCTCTGCTGACAAAGAAAAATCTCAGGAATAAATAAATGATCTTAAAACAGACAGACTCTTTGAACACATAAGCAAAGGATGTATTTGTAAGAAACAAGAAGATACCTTCACCACTGTATATGTATGATTGCAAACCAGATGTTTATACTAGATTTCAGGCCACTCTCATAGTTCATTTGCAATCTCCTTAATGAGATTGCAGAACTGCAATCTGTTCAGTATACGCAAAAGAATATACACTCAAACATGGTCTGTAAATACGTACAAAAGAAGCTTTCTAGAAATAAGGGTGGTGGACTCAGTGCTGCTGTACACTAAATAGAAGTATATTATATGAGATTAGGAGAGCCCTGCATGCTACACATGTGACAAGACAGGACCTCAACATCGGGGTGTAGTGTGGAGATGGCAAACATTCCCTGGCTGCTTAGGCGACCTTTTGCTCCTTAGCAGACATCCTTTTTTCTTGAAACTCAGAAGCCAAACTGATCCAGCACACGGAGCTGAAGAATGAGAAAAAAGCAGCAGTACTGGCCAGCAGTACTTCCCATTTTGGGAAGAGTAGCAGACTAAATCCTTCATTAACCACCTGGACAATGGGATGCAACGCACCCTTGGCAAGTTCACCAAATTATGAGGAGCTGTTGATTTGCCAGAGGACAGAGCTGTCAATCAGAGGGATCTCAACAGGCTAGAGAAATGGACTGACAGAAACCCTGAAGTTCAGCAGAGAGTCCTGCACCTGCAATGGAATAAACACATGCAGGACCAACTGGCTGGGAAACAGCTTTGCAGAAAACCTAGGGATCCTCACGGGCAAGCTGAGCACAAGTCAGCAGTATGCTCTCACAGCAGAGACAGCCAACTACAGACTATATTGCATTAGCAAGACTGTAGCTGGCAGGTTGAAGGAATTGATTATTCCCTTCCATTTAGCACTTGTAAACCACATTTGAAGTACAGTGTCCGCTTTCAGGTTCCCTGGTGCACAAGAAAGACGGGGACAAACTAGAGCAAGTCCAGCAGAAAGCCCCCAAGATGAACAGAGGCTGGATATACAGAGATATGCCCAATATATGTCTGGATATATGGAGAGGCTGAGAATGCTGGGTTTGTTCAGTCTTGAGAAGAGAAAGATAAGGAGGGGAATATAGGTGGTGTCTTCACTATAACCACCCATTAGGCAGTTAAAAAACAGAGCCAGATTCTTCTTGGAGACACACAGCAGAAGGATAAGAAGCAACTAATACAAGCTGCAGCATAAGAAACTTCAGTTAGAGAAAAAGATTATGCAAAAGAAAGGTGATAAAAATACTGGGACAGATTGCCCAGAGCAGTTGTGATATTCTTCATCCTTGGAGATATTCAAAACTGAAGTGCATGAAGTCCATAGTAACTGAAACAAACTTTGAAGTTAGCCCTGCTATGAGCAGAGGGTTGGACCAAACAAACTCCCCATATGACCCAAACAACAAACTCCCTTATATGACCCAAATTATTCTAGTATGGTATGAGGGTCAGGTGAAGTGCGACACTTGACGTATCTCTTAAAAAAGTAGCTCTAGATCTGTTTGCCCCACCTGTAAGTACACATCTGTAAAGGGCATAATAATTAGTACAAGTATAAAAGTAACTGTACAGAAGGTACAAACTGAAACTAGACAAACTCATACTAGATACAAGCTCAGTTTAAATTAGAATAATTAACTAATGGCTTAATTTATCTAGGAATACCTCCATCAAATGAAATCTTTTGACACAGACAAGGTGCCTCTGTTTAGCTGAAAATAGGCTCCTAAAGCTGGCTACAACCATCAGCTCATTCCCGACCTCCTTTATCTTAGTAAGCAAATCTTTCCTCTGACACCTCCAGTTCAAGTGTGTAAATATTAGCAACGGGGAGAACAGTAGTGCATTATTTTAATTGTGTAATAGCCACACCTTCCAGCCACCCGATTTCACAGAAGTAGAAAACGTCACAATGCACATCACAATATCAGTAGCAGAAAAGGTCATTAATTCATATGAATACCAACCTCTTCTATGCACTGAGCGGCTCATAGGTCTGCTTGCTCAGTAGTAAAGAGGTTTCCAAGGCAGTGCTATTGGCCATACRCAGGACCCTCACACCATTCTCGTTCATCTCTTGAGTACTGACAAGTTGCATGAACTAACACCCTGGGGGGGGAGAAAAAAAAAGAAAAAAAAAGAGAAAGGCAGGGGGGGAAGAGGGAAACAATTTATCAAACAGGAAAGGAGGAATAACACCATTCTCCATTCTCCACAGCACTCTCTGGGATTGTTACAATCAGTTATTTGCAATAAATACAAGAAGTGAAGTCTTTCCTCTTCAGGAAGCTTGATTTCTCCTGTTCTTGCAGGGACATGCCCTGATTTCTCCCAATATATGCAGAAACTCTTGGTCTCTGCAGCTTACAGAATAAAATGCTCGAGAAGCTTTTAGTGAAGTGGGGAAACGTGAGGCAAGAAGCCAGGCCTCAGACAGTCTCTCTTACAAAGTATTCCAGAGGGTGAAGCTACTGGAGAAGCACATTGTCACAAAGCTGGGATTGTGCATGTTCTATATCCATATAACGGACAGTGAAAAAGTACTAGTACTCATCTTACTTCTCAGCTGGCCCTGGGTCAGCCTGAGGCTCAGAACTCTAGAGTAATACAGGCTTTACAATTATTAGAGAAATTTCTTTTTCCATCATTAAATATGCACAAAGCTGGTAACACTGAAAGACTGGTTTCAAGACCTGGAATCACCGTTTCATTATAAGAGTAATAAAGTGTTTATAGTTTTGTAAACCGCCCTCCCACAATGCTCTAGCGAAGTCCAGGCCCTGCTGCCTTGGCAGTGGTAAAAGCACATTTTAGAAACCAGCCAGTCAAAAAGCAAAAATGCCTCTTTCTGCCTATCACCAATATTTGAACAGGATGCATCTGATCATCTTATTATGCATTAGCCCATCGCTTCTCAAAGGCACAAACACACAGTATGTGGTTGAGAGATGAAACGAGACAACATGATGACATGACATAACAAGATAACATATTTGCAATATGGGAAAAAGCAGAATCTAGCCATCTGCAGACATGCAGCGTAACCAAAAAATATCATGGAGCTCAGCACATATCCGCATATCTACAGGCACTGCAATTTCAGGCAGGTACACATGGACTATGTGGAGAAACCTAAGATTCCCTGGCCTTTGTCCAGGCTGGCTTCATTAACCTGATACTGAACTCAAACTAACATGCACTGCTGGGCTTAGGGGAGCTTAGGCCTGCCTGCATCTACTTGCACAGACATGGACTTTAATAACCTGAACTCAAGTCTTTTATAGTCTGTTAAAGTGAGTCAAAAAATCATGTCCTCATGCAAGTCTGTAATTTTCACAGTAGTTATATTTTGATCTCTTTAAATACTACATAAAAGAATAAGCTTAGAGATCACAATTAAGATCATAGCACAGTACAGACGGACAGGAAGAGATACTCTTCACTGCAAGACCTCACAGTCTGAAGGACATATGACAGACAATTGAAGGAGAAAAGCATTACTCTGAAATTCCATTTTACAAAAAGAACTGAAAGAGAAAAAAATCCAGTGATTTGTCCAAAGTCACACAGAAAACATACAAAGTTGTTATTTCACATAGACGATAAACCATTTGCAGTCCCAAATGAGACTATTTGTCAACAAAAAGCTCTTTGGGTTGACAGGAGACAGCAGGAACACCCCCCCCTCCTCGGGAAATTGATTGGAAACTTGTGCAAAAAATGCAGAGGTGGCACACCACTTTAGGCCTCTTATCAGATGAGATATACTGAAACCCCTCCCACCCACCCTGGCCCCGAGCCAAACACAGCTTGGCCTCCAGCAAGGTCACTCATCTAAGCCTGAATCCAGATGAAAYAAGCAATTTGTTTGGCAGAAGCACCTAGACAGTCTGAAGATGCCCTCCTCCAAAAAAAAAGAGAGCAAGTCACTATTGTCAATGATTTGGGGACACAGCATATTTTTATCCCTCTATTTTCTTCTCCATTAGCAATATAACCACAGAAATTACCTTTTCCAACAAAAAGATGCCATTTACAGATCTYACTGCAACTTTGTGACCGTTATACTGAATCCTAGAAACAAACATAACATAGCTTTAAACACTGTTACAAAGCTAACAGTCAGGACGCAAGGAGGTAGCTGTCTTCTTCATTAGCCTCAGGGACTTGTGACAGGATTACCCGGAAGCTTTGTATTCACTTCTGAGCTTAGATCAGGAAAGCCTTCTACAGTGCTGGCCAATTTCCTTGTAAACAGAAGTAGGCAAACACAAAAGGACAGGGGTTATTCTGCACTGCCTCACCCAAATAAATACACAGTACAGCTGGCAGAAACAAGCATATTGCTCTTCCAGGATCATACCCAAGTCACTACGGCTTTGCTATGGATTTCCATTTTTGCAGTTAATAGCAGAACACACAAGCACTCTGTCCACGTTTTAAGTCAGTATAGTTTGCATTCTAATTGTTCTTGAAAATAAAGTTTTGCTAGACATTCCCATGACTAACAGGCTTTTGCTCATGAGACCTTACCTTGAGTACTCRGACTGTAGCGCAAGTAGTGCTCCTAGGAGAGTCTCCTCCAAACGGAAATATGTTTCCCTTTATCGACCCCAAAAGTCTCAGTCTGTTGCTAGTTACAGGACAGCCTGCATACAACAAACAAGAAGTGGAGCGTAAATTGAAGTGCTTTTATCTCCAGATAGATAGCAGCTCTATCACAGCATTTCCTTCCCACCGTCTCAACGTTTAACTCTGTATTTCCCTTCTTTTGGGGGCAAACAGGTGCTGAAGGCATCGTCGCTGCAGAAAATGCCCAGGGCCAAACCTCTCGCCCTAAGCGGAGGGGCTTCGAAAGGCACCGGCACCGCAGGCGGCCGACAGACCCTCCCCACGGCCCCAGAGAGCTGGGAGCAGCCGTCCGCGCGGCCGCCGGGGGGAAGCCGGCGCCCCCCGCCCGCGCCGACGGGCCGCAGCTCGCCGGGACGGGCCCCGCCGCCGCTCGCAGCCCGGCGCCGGGCTCGCACTGCCGGCACAAGGGGCGCAGCGGCCCCGGCCGCACCGCGGAGGCCGCGAGGGGGGACACACACGCAGCCGGGGCCCGTGACCAGGGGCGACGGCAACGACGCACCGACCTGCCGGCACCGCGCGCCCGCCGAGCGCCAGCCAGGCCCCCGCCGCGGCGCAACCGGCCCCGCCCGCAGCCACCTCAGCACCGGAACGCGCCGCCGCCGCGACTTCCGCCGTCAGCGCGGCTCCCGCCTCCCCGAGGGAGGTAGCTAATCAGCTGCAGCGCCGAGGAGATCGACGCGGCAACCGGCCAATGGCGACGCGGCAGCGGTCTCGGCGCCGCGGCTACGCTCACGCACGGCACGAAGCCGCCAATCCGGAGCGGCGAGGAGCGGGGGCGGGTCGCGCGCGTGCTTCGAGCCGTGATACGCGGCTGCCGCTGACAGGGTTGGGGGCGCCCCGCCCCGAGACCGGCCGCGGGCGGGAGGGCGGCGCGGAGCGGGTCCGTGCGGTTGCTGCCAGCCTCCTCCTCACCCGCCTGCCCCGTCCTCTGCAGGGAAAACGGGCAGCGTTTGTGAGGCGGGGGGTCCTGGGACGTGTGCAGCGGCTCTCTGCGATTACCAAGGAGGTGGGTCTGGCAAGCGGGGGGTGGGAAAGGCAGCCGGCCTGCCGAGAGAGGCGCTGGGAGCCGGCCTCGGGGGTGGGAGAGACGGTGACACCATCAGTGGTGGCGGGAGGGTTTCAGCTTGGTGTCTAAACCGAGGTTGTTCTTCCTCTTGGGAGGCGGGATGAGACATAGCTTGGGAACACAGAAGTKTCGTCTCTCATCTGTGAAGTCTTAATCCTTCCTCTGCTGTGTCTGTGCTGGTTTTAGGGAGAGGCATGAGATGAACTTYGAGTCGTATCAGCCTGGCTGTTCTGTGCTCCCCTCGTGTGTGTGTGTGCGTGTGCGCGCACRCGCATAACCAGCTCAGGGGTTGTTATTGCCCCTTCTCTTGCTTATGCATCTTTGGACGATGACTGTTTTTCTGATCAATTTTGCAGATGGAGATGACGAGATTTCCTTTGATCCTGATGACACAATCACRCATATCGAAATGGTAGATGAAGGCTGGTGGCGGGGACAGTGCCGGGGCAAAGTAGGCCTCYTTCCAGCAAAYTATGTGAAGCTTCTGYAATGAGACCAGCATTGCCCAAGCGGCCTCCTTTGAAACTTCTGCTTCTCTCTGCTTCATCCTTTTACATGTTATTAGCTTAATTTGGCTCATCCTGGCGTGTCTRCATGGGAGAAGTACCAATGAGAAAACTGGCAGTGTTTGAGGGAATGTTTTGGCCCGTGCCCGAGGTGGGTTCTGGTTCCCATCCAGTCCCAGATGGGGAAGATGGGATGGTTTGAAGAGCGTGTGGGTGAGATATGAGACATCTTTTCTCTCTAGACTATTCCAGTTTTTATATTTCCCCACGCCAACCAGCAGGCTCGCAGAGGAAGCGTGTTCATTCCTGTTCACAACAGGGCGATTCACGGAYTAGAAACACCAGCTCTAATCTAGTTGAAGCAAAAGGGACATGAGTGTGGGACCTTTTCCTTCTAAGCTGTCACTTGTCACCCGCCTCTGAGAACCCCTCTTTGCTYTTGGGGCTCAGTCCAGAAGTTACAGCTGTAGAATAAGAGATGCTGTCCCAGGCCGTGGCCCTGGACCTCCTCTCACCCAGGGGCCAAGGGAAAAGAGCAGTGTGAAGGCTGAACTCATCTTTGATTCTAAGAGGGATTTCCGCATGCAGGGTAAACCATGTTTGCAGTGTGGGGTAGAGAAGCTTGAGCCTTGTCTCTCTGGGCAGATTTCAGGGCTGCGACCTGGGGACATTTCACCCTCACAGTGAACTTTGCTAAGTTTTCCTGCGTACAGACACAAGCTTGACTGTACTGAGCTGTCCCGTGAAACAGGAGAGGTGTGTGCTGGCTCACTGAAAATAAAGGACAATCTTGCTAAGGTAGCAGGTGACTTGTTTGGTTTTCCTCTGTGGGCCRAGAAAGAACATTGTTGGGGGGATGTGTCATTTCTGGGGTGAACTTCAAAAAAAGGGAGGGTGCAAAATTATTTTCTGAGAAGAACACTCCTGGAAAATCTGTCTTGGCGCAAGCTAAAAATGTCAAAAGGCTTTACTTAACAGGGAGCATGTTAAAAGCCACCCTGGTCCCTGCCCAGGGATCCCATCATAGAGGAATATTCCGCTAGTGAAATCCTTTCAATCCAGCAAATGAACCTGAGCAACTTCCACTGGATACAGGCAATAGAATATTTTCAAGAGAGCTCGGTTATTGCTGTTAACTGCTCTGACAAATCGTACGGACAAGCATGCATGGGCAGGTGGGGCAGGAGGAGCAGTCCTATGGCTTGTCTCTAGCCAGAGGACTCCAGYGTGCCCTGCAGGCAGTGCTGACGGCTGTCTCCTCCGCTCGCCGTGTGACGCGTGAGAGTTAGGCTCCTGCTCTTGCAGAGGAGCCTCTCTCTCCCCTTCGGGTGCTTTGACTCCCTGTGCTGAAGCCAGACCTCCCCTCCTCACGTGCCCCTAATGTAGCAGTTGTAGGCTCACTTCCCTGTGCAGCGAGGAAGTTCCCTGTTTTTAGCCGTTCTCCGCAGCAGATGGGGGGAAAAGGCTGGGCGGGTGGGGAGCAGGGCAAGAAGAAATATATGTGTGTAATTTTTTACTTTTAATGTTTAAAGCAGTATTCAGGAGAAATTGAAGCCCTCCCCTAAACCAGTAGATTCCAGGCCACATCATCGACCTTCCACTGTAGGAGTTAGTTGTTTTAATTCAGGGCATGCAAATACCATCACAACGGGAATAAATCAGTTGCACGCTGAGTTAGCAATGACGAGGGGCTGCGCAGCACGCGAGCAGCTGCAGGAGCACTTCCCAGCGCAGCGCCGGTCGCCAGCGGCAGGGCTGCCCGGGGCCCTGTGACGGTGCCTTTTGCTTTCGCTGGTCAGTGCTGCGCATGGGGTTGTTCCGGACCATCCCGCACCTGCACAAGGCAAAGCTCACGCGAGCTCCTGGAGGGCAGCACAGCATCGGTTCTCAGTGTTGGAGACAGAGGAAAGTCACTCCACGTTCTATGGCTGTAAGATCATGGTAAAGCTGCATTCTGATTCGAGTAAGAAACTGGCTTTTTTAGTATGAAATTTTTGGAGGTTTTTTCTTGCGATAACTTTCCCAGCATCTTCTCATGCAGTTCACCCTTTATTTCCTGGCTTTTCTTGCCTGGGGGCTCTCCAGAATGGGCCTTATTGGGGGGGTGGTAGGGGGTGGGAACTCTGTTATGTGTCCTAGTGAGACTCTGAAGAAAGGGCATTTCCATAAATTTTTAGAATCCAAAAAAAGGCATGTGAAAAGTAGAGGTGGGTGAAGGGTCTGCAGCCTGGCTGGGTAGATGCAACAGGCCAGCCCAACACAGGGGCTGCTTGACCAGCCATGGTATTGCCACAACACCCGTGCGACCATCTGAGCTGAGACCCTGCTGCAAAGCCCTTGCGTGTGGCTTCGCCCACCTCCCCACGGAAGAGGCTGAGCCAGGAGAGCAGCACGGGGACGGGGGCGGCTGCCCCTCACGCCCAGCCAGCCCTCTGCGCTGCTGCCACCCACAGCCGCGCTGCTCGCACAACTGCGTTTCCAGTTTACATAGCTGTATAGCGAAGCAAGCGCTGCTGACGAGAAGCTAAGCAGTGCCAGCTCACAGCTCAGAGCTCATAACTCGCTGTTGACCAAAGTGCTGAGAGTAACAGGTGCTCTGCTTACACCGCCAGCTGCCACACCGATGTACAAAATACTACAGGGCTTTTGTGACGGCCTGGAGAAACCCAGCAGAATCAGTGCCAAAGCCGATGTGGAAGTAGCCTGGACTGACGGCGCCTGTGCTAAAGCCAGATTTTGCACTCTGAGCCATTGCCTCTTACCCCACGCAGGGCCTAGCTTAGCGCTACGAGCAACAAGGTGGAGCTCAGGGTCTTGCTTGGGGTCAGAACAWGTCTGGTGCCACGTGAAATTGCCTTTTGCAGCACGCCTGATAGCGGGCTGTAGCGCTCCGGGTGCAAACAGCTCTTCCAGACGCACCACAACCAGCAGTGTGTAAGTTACAGAAAAGGTGAGCTTTAAAGAGCGGGAGTGTTCAAAATTTGTCTAAATACCCGTTCCGGAAAGGGAGGCAGAGGCYGAGGCAGATGGTGCTGCTGCTAGCTGCCGTCTTTCTCTGGCAAGGCGCTGCCTCCATCTCTCCGGGCCGTTGCAGCTCCAGGGTTGAGCTGCTCGGCCCTGGCAGCGGCGTCGCAGCAGCACGTCCTGTGCTGAGCTCGGCGTGCGATACATACAAAATAAAGACGTGAGCCCAGGGTTATGAGCTTGTTCTCAGTTTGATTTTGCCATTCTGCCCTCGGTGATGTGCCAAAGGCTGGATGAGCGATGACGGTGTGCTGCAAGCATCCCCTCCCCAAACAGGGGGCCCCGAAACCCCTTCTTCCTCCAAAGATTTCCCACAGCTGCATGATGCTGAGCTGTTTCCACACCAGTGCAGCCACCACCTTGTCCCAGCCCTCCTGCTGCTCATGCGTCGCTGCCCAGGGAGCCCCACACTCCCTGCAGCACCTTCCTCAGGGCACCCTGCACCTCCTGGTTGCGGAGGCTGTAGATGAGGGGGTTCAGCATGGGGATGACGACGCAGTAGAGCGCAGAGACCAGCGTGTCCACCTCCGGCRAGTAGCCGGAGCTGGGGCGGTCATAGTTCAGGTTGGCCATCCCGTAATACAGGGCCACCACAAGCAGGTGCGCGGTGCACGTGGAGAAGGCCTTGCGCCGGCTGACGGCCGTCGGCATTGCGAGGACGGTGGCCAGGATGCGGAGGTAGGAGACGACGACAAAGAGGAAGGGGCTTATGCCCACAAAGACGCTGGCAGCATGGAGAGCCGCCTCGCTGGGGTGGGTGTTGCTGCAGGCGATCTTCAGCAGGGGAGGGACGTCGCAGAAGATGTGCTGGAGCTGGGCAGCCCCGCAGAAGGACAGCCTGGAGGCGAGGAAGGTGTGCACGGCGGAGTTCAGCATGCCCCAGAGACAGCAGCCCGTGGTCGCCACCGTGCAGACGCCCCAGCTCATGACCTGGGCGTAGTGCAGCGGCCGGCAGATAGCGGCATAGCGGTCGTAGGCCATGACAGCCAGGAGTGCGCACTCGGTCCCCGCGCACCATATCAGGAAGAATATCTGCGCCAGGCACCCGTGGTAGGAGATGGTGGCCTGCCGGCGCAGGGCGTTCGCCAGGATCTTGGGCACTGTCACCGATGAATAGCAAATGTCCAAGCAGGACAGGTGGCTGAGGAAGAAGTACATGGGGCTGTGGAGACGGGGATCCAGGGAGATGAGAGCAAGTATTGCAGAGTTCCCCAGCAGCGTGGCCAGGTAGATGGCCAGGAAGATGAGGAAGAGGAAGGGCTGTGCCYGGGGAAAGCCTAGAAGCAGGAACTCTGCCACCCGCGTCTGGTTCTCCTCCGCCATGGGGCCTCTTGGGTTCGTCTGCGGTGAGAAACGAGCGCTGCAAAGAGGTGGTGAACGTGAGACAGCGGCCTGGGGAACGACTGCCACGGTTTCACCGACAGGATGCCTTGGGTCCCATCTCCGTAGCGGTTGAARGCCTCCCCCGACGGGGCCTTGCAGAGACTGCGCTTTCAGCGCCCAGCGAGCTGCCGCTCAGTGCTGGAGACCTGGCTGCAAGAGAATCGCGCAGCAGAGACGCGGACCGGCACRCGCCTAGACTTGTGCAAACCTCCTGGCCTTGAGGAAGGTGTTTCCTCCAGCCAGCCCCCCTCTGTCCTGACGAGTACCCAGCACGTCTCTCTTGGCCTCCCGTTAGACGTGCTTGTGGTGCCCACGCGCTTCGCTGCCCTCCGGCCACGGCGGCATCGTCCCCCCRGTGCCGCAGCCCCCAGCCTGCTCGTCCCTGGCCACCCGGCTGGGAGCGTGCCATCACCCTGCACCGGCCACAGCAGGTTCTTTTCTTTCTAACCTCCCTGTCTCCCTCCTGCCGTTTTTGGGTGCTTTGCTCCGTGATAACCAGCCCCTAGGAAAACGCGCGTTTCAGCTGAGGGTGACTCGGCGCAGCGTCGTCGCAGAGCCACGGACGAGCGAAGCCGGCAGAGATGTCTGCTGGCCTGGTCCTCCCGGCCTGCTCGCYGTCACCCTGTTTCCCGCACCGAGGGTTTTGCTGGCTGGCGTGCGGCGCCGTGCTGGCCGCTTCCCCAGGACGCGAGGGACCCGAGGCAGCGGTTGTGCCCTGCAGAGCTCAGCCGGGGCCGGCAGAGGCAGGGCTTGCCGGCTTTCTGCAGCCAGGCTGCTCCGGCCCGCGGTGCCAGCTCCAGCGGCCCCGCAGACGTCTGCCGCAGCTCTGCCGGCCAGGCGATTCGTCCCTCTGCGCGCGAGCCCAGCGTGGTGCAGCAGCCCTCTGCCAGGCTGCTGAAGAGACGAGGCTGCGGGAGAGGTCAAAACTGCCGCGATCGCCTCACCCTGGGGTGCGGACCTGCGCCAGCCGCTGCCCAGCACCGGAGCGCCCCGCGCTCAGCCCGTCCAGGACCAGGCTCTCGGCCTGGCGAGGAGAAGGATCCGGAGACTCTTGAGCACGCAGGCGCAGAGACCTCGGCGACAGCGGCTTTGGAGGTGCCAGCGCACGTCGTGGCTGCACGGCGGCACAGGGCGCCTCGGGGAACCACAGCGATCGTGGAGCCGCGCGTGAAGAAATCCTGCTCTCCTCAGCCTTGCGGAGCTTTTCCTTCGGCTCCGCTCGGCTGCCTCAGCAGATGTCGGTGCTTTGGAATATCCGACGCTCACGCCGGAGAAGGAGGAAAAAGGAGCATTGCCGAGCAGGGTGTTTGCAAGGCGCCGCGCCACGCTGGGGCCCGTGCTGGGCTCCGACCCGGTTTTCTCACGGTGCCGAGGCGTAGCTCTGCCACGGGGAAGGCTGCACAGCACCAAGCTCACGGACACAGCTCCCTGCTCGTCCGACCTGGAGACTACGCTTGGCACCGGGAGGGCATTGCGTCTGCTCGCCCRCCTCGGCGCAGGGCGGCTGCCAGCAGCTTCTCCGCGCGGGTGACTGTCCCGGCTTCTCTTGCAAACCCCCTTGATCAGGAGTCCACAGCGTCCCCGGAAAAGCTATCAATTCATTTCGCTCTCCTTACGTTGGAGGTGTCTGCTGATGCCTGTGCGGGGATCCATTGCCTTATTTAAGGCTAAAGTGAACAGGACAAAAAAGTATTCCTTTCCTCTCTCTAGACGTGTTTTTAACAGCTGAGGCCAATTGCCACGTCTCAGCAGTTTCTCCACTAGATTAAACAACATGATTAAATCTCACATTAGTGCCCTTGCTTTGCACCCATTAATCTGTTTTTAATTTCTCTGTCCAAAGCACGTTTCCAAGTCTCAGTCTTGATTTTAAAGCGTTGTGCAATGGAGAATTCACTGCTTCTGTTGGGAGTTTTTTCCTATGACTCTTTCCCAAAGTAAAAGCACTGTTTAAAACTGGGCACCTTATTTCCTGTTGGAATTGCCTGAATGTCAGCTCTGTCTCATTCACCCTCGCTAAGTCATCCTCTTCCAGGTTAAGGAGCCTCTAGTCTAACAGCACTTTCTCCTTGAAGAAGCGCTCGCACGCTGTGCTCACTCTCCGTCTTTGTTTCAACGTGCCAAATAGATTAAGAGCTTTAATCCTTTCGCTGCGAAGCATATCACTATTAGTTCTGATTCGTTTCTCTTTTCCTCTCCACATTTTCAACTTTTTTTTTTTTTAATACTGAGAGGAGAGCTTTCAGTCAAAAGATTCATTCATCTTTGTCTAGTACAAGGACACCCAAACTCGTTACTCCGTCTTGGATGTGGCTGCTACCAGGTTTAGAGAAGACTGCTGGCCAAGCTCTCCAGTAGCCTCCCAGATCAATATATCCTTTAACAAGGGGGTTTTGTTTATTTTTCCTACATGTGACAGTCGCCTAAGGATTGTATCATCCAATTTTCGGGAAATTTGAGCCTGCCTCTCCTCCTCCAGCCAGCCCCAAACCAAAGCAGTGTGCCTTTCGGTGCAAGAACAGCCCAGCTAGTACGGAGCCACGTTGCTCCGGCCTGAGAGGGGCCGGGCAGGCGGCCGGAGYGGAATGAGACCTAGGAGAGCGCTCRGCAGCGTCRCCCTGGAATCGCCGCCTGTCTCCGGCTCTCCCGAACTGCAGAGCTACATGATGCRCTTGTTGGTCTGAACAGACGCAAAATCCTGCATGTGTGAGCTTTCGCAGCACCAAGGCAGGCGGTGGTTTTGTTGAGGTACGAGCGCCTCCAGGGCAGAGGTGCCAGAGGGAAAGCTCTGCCCAGGACCTCGCTGGGTTGCTCCTGAGCTGGTAGCCAGAGGCAGGAGCCTGCTGACGAACTGCGGTAGAGCCAGCACTGGCGCAGGCAGGGACCTGCCTTTTATGCAGGAGGGACTGGGGAACCTCGAGAACCAGAGGGATAAAAGCAAGAAGAAGTCGAATAGCAGGAGGTTAGGTGTGTAAGGGCTGGTCACATGTTTGTGCTCTGAACTGGGGCTTAGTGCTTGGGAATAATAGCAGGCAAGAAAGAAGCAAGCGAAATAGCCCATCACATGCCACCGACAAACGCTTGGTTTGGTGCAGGTGTGCAGCGATGACAAGTAAGTCACGGTATTTGCAGCAGCAGCAGCAGCAGGGAATTGATGATTCCGCTGCAGGAGGGCTGGAGAGGTCTGGAGAGCTGCAGATGACGCTCTCACCACACTGATGAACTCGGGCTGGATCAGGCGCAGAGGCGCAGGGCTACAGTGCAGCCACAGCAGGCACCCAGAGGAACGACCCTATTTTTTTGCCATAGTCTGGGGCAGTGTAGCAGTCAGCGACACAGCCACATGATGAGAAATGCCAGATTGCCTCAGACATCCTGCACACAACGAGACACGGTGATGTGGCAGCAAAACCTCTCTTCCTCCTTCCCACTGCACACGGGTGATCCTTGAAATAGTCTCCACCTGCCCCTTCCTCTTTCTGCTCTCTCTCACATGCACTGAAGGTGATTTCTCATGTGACGAATGGCTCGTCAAGTGTTCCCTGGTGCAGCAGCACCTTCGCCCACCACTGACCAGCCCAGAAGGGCTGGATGGGCGAGCAGAGGTGCTCACTACTGACACTGTTGGTGCTGGGGAGGCGGATGGCTCCTGTCGCTCCTGTCGGGAGGAGGAAGGTGCTCCTGACTGGTGTGATGGGGATGCACTGCTCTGAGACCCAGCTCCCCTCCAATGCTGACCCTGAAGCAGGCTCCTGMGTCAAGCCGAGTTGCCCTTTCTCCTACAGGAGGCCACATCTGCTCTGCACCCATCCAGGGAAGCCAGCTGCTTCTGCAGGAAGACGGGGCTCTCCTCTCCAGAATGCCACATCGCAATGACCAGAGCAGATAGCCTGGAGCATGCAGCCGTGGGAGGTAAGACCCTGAGCCTCGGGTCTGGTCCAGACCCGGTTTGAGGTGATGGCCGGCGTRCGGGAGCTGGCAATAACGCAGGATGAATTTCCCCTGCAAGGGACTGTTTTGCTTGGAGCATCACCAGCAGCCACAACCTGCTTGCATGCCCGGATCATCAAGGAGCCCTGGGTGCCGGTGCAGATGTTGCCCCAGGCAGCACACTGACAGGGATCCCTGCAAGGGTCCTGCCATGAGGAAGCCCTGCCCCACCGTGGGCAGTAATCTTGCCCTCCCTGCCCTCACTTACCTCCGTGTCCTAGAGCCCAAAGACAGCAACCAGTGACAGATGTCCAGTGCTTGGTAAGGTGGAAAGACCAGTGAAGCCCCCAGGTGCTGTCTGGAATGTCTTACTTGCTTGAAGAAGAGCCCGTTCTTCTTCTAGGCTTGGGACCGGAGAAGTGGCTTTTAACCCTGTGAGGGTCTTGAGGGAGAGGCTTGCAAAGATAGCTCTTCGGTGGCAGGAAACTAGGAAAGACGGGGGAAGGGGAGAGTTACAGGGACCACGCTATCAGTGGGAGTACCTCAAGCATTTGCGTGCAGGCAAGGAAGTGCCCACAAGACAAGACTATGGGGAACCTCTAGCACCCCTTCTGGGAAATCAGCACGTTCGGATGCCTCTCCGAAGTACCTGTGCACAAATGCACGCAGCACGGGGAATAAACAGGAGGCATTAGAGACCTGTGTGCAGTTGCAGGGGTATGACCTCATTGCGATTACGGCGATGTGGTGGGACAGCTCACCTGACTGGAATGCTGCAGTGGATGGATACGGGCTCTTTAGGAAGGACGGACCAGGAAGGCGAGGAGGGGGATTCGCCCTTTCTGTGAGAGAGCAGCTGGAACGTATGGAGCTGTGCCTAGGGGTGGACGATGGACTGTCCGAGAGCTTGGGGGTAAGGATGAAGGGGCAGAGCAACACAGGTAACACTGTTGTGGGTGTTTGCTACAGGCCAGCTGATCAGGAAGAATAAGTAGACGAGGCCTTCTACAAACAGCTGGAAGCAGCCTCACAATCACAGGCCCTGGTTCTCATGGGGGACTGATATCTGCTGGAGGAACAGCACAGCAAGGCACGAGCCAACCAGGAGGTTCCTGGAGATCATCGATGAAAACTTCCTAATACAGGTGATAGAGGAGCCAATGAAGAGAGGTGCTCTGCTGGACCTCATACTTACAAACAAGGAGGGGCTCGCTGGAGATGTAAAGGTTGCGGTGACCATGAGGTGGTGGAGTTCAGGATCCTGAGAGGAGGGAGCAGGGCAAAGAGTTGGATCACARCCCTGGACTTCAGGAGAGCAGACTTTGGCTTCTTTAGGGACTTGCTTGGAAAAATCCTGTGGGATAGGGTCCTAGAAGGAATAGGGGTCCGAGATAGCTGGTTGATATTCAAAGATCACCTCCTCCAAGCTCAGGAACGGTGTATCTCAATGAACAAGAAGTCAAGCAAGGGAGGCAGGAGACSTGCAGGGATGAACAAGGAGCTCCTGGCAAAACTCAAACAGAAGAAGGAAGTATCGAGAAAGTGGAAGCAGGGACAGGTAACCTGGGAGGAATGTAGAGAAGTTGTCTGAGTATGCAGGGCTGGTGCTAGGAAGGCCAAGGCCCACCTGGAGTTCAATCTTGCGAGGGATGTCAAGAACAACAAGAAGGACTCACGTAAATACATCAGTAACAAAAGGAAGACTGGGGGAAATGTGGGTCCACTGCCAAATGGGGCAGGGGCCCTGGTGACAAATGATACAGAAAAGGCAGAGATACCGAATGCCGCCTTTGCCTCAGTCTTTGCTGGTAAGACTGGACCTCAGGAATCCTAGGCCCTGGAACCCAGGGAGGAAGTCTGGAGAAAGGAAGACTTTCCCTTGGTGGAGGAGGATTGTGTTAGGGATCACTTATGCAAACTGGACATACACAGGTCCATGGGCACTGTTGGGATATATCCACAAGTGCTGAGGGAGCTGGACAACGTCACTGCAAGGCCACTCTCAATCATCTCTGAAAGGTCATGGTGATCAGAAGAGGTGCCTGAGGATGGAAGAAAGCAAATGTGACTGCAGTCTTCAAAAAGGGCAAGAAGGAGGACCCAGGGAACCACAGGCAAGTCAGCCTCTCCTCAGTCTCTGAAAAGGTGCTGGAGCAGCTCATCCTGGACACCATCACCAGGCACATGAAAGACAAGAAGGTGATCACGAGTAGTCAGCATGGATTCACAAAGGGGAACTCGCACTTAACCAACCAGATCGATAGTCTTCTATGATGGAATGACTGGCTGGGTAGATGAGGGGAGAGCAGTGGATGTTGTCTCCCTCGACTTCAGGAACTGTCTTTGACACTGTCTCCCATAACATCCTCAAAGGCAAACTGAGGAAGTATGGGCTAGATGAGCAGACAGTGAGGTGGACTGAAAACTGGTTCAATGGCAGAGCTCAGAGGGTTGTGATCAGTGGCACAAAGTCTAGTTGGAGGCCAGTAACTAGCGGTGTACCCCAGGGGTCAATACTGGCTCCAATCCTGTTCAGCTTCTTCATTAATGACCTGGATGATGGGACAGAGTGTGCCCTCAGCAAGTCTGCTGATGATGCAAAGCTGGGAGGAGTGGCGGATACCCCAGAGGGTTGTGCTGCCATTCAGAGGGACCTGGACAGGTGGGAGAGATGGGCAGAGAGGAACCTCATGAAGTCCAATACGGGGAAGCGCAAAGTCCTGCAGCTGGGGAGGAAGAGCTGCATGCATCCATACAGGCTGGGGGCCAATGGACCAGAGAGCGGCTCTGCAGAGAAGGACTTGGGAGTCCTGGTGGACAAGAAGTTGACCGTGAGCCAACAGTGTGCCCTCATGGCAAAGGTGGCCAACGGTACCCTGGGCCGCATTAGGCAGAGCGTTGCCAGCAGGTGGAGGGAGATGATCCTCCCCCTCTACTCAGTCCTGTGAGGCCAAGCCTGGAGTGGTGGGTCCAGAGCTGGGCTCTGCAGCGCAAGAGAGAGATGGAGCTACTGGAGTGAGTCCAGTGAAGGGCCACAAAGATGATGAAGGGACTGGAGCATCTGTTGTACGAGGAAAGACAGAGAGCTGGGACTGTTTAGCCCAGAGAAGAGAAGACTGAGAGGGGATCATATCCATGTGTTTAAATATCTGAAGGGAGGGTGYAAAGAAGACAGAACCAGGCTCTTTCGGCGGTGCCCAGCGACAGGAGGAGAGGCAATGGGCACACTGAAACACAGGCAATTCCACCTGAATGTAAGAAAACACTTTTTTTCACTGTGAGGGTGACAGAGCACAGGAACAGGTTGCCCAGAGAGGTTATGGAGTCTCCATCCTTGGAGATATTCAAAATGTGACTGGACACAGTCGTGGTGASCCTGCTCGAGCAGGGGGGTTGGACTAGATGATCTCCAGAGGTCCCTGCCAACCTCAACCCTTCTGTGATTCTGGGAGGAGCAATGAGCAGAGAAGCGCCCTGCGCAGTCAGTCCAGACGAGCGGGATCTAAGCCCGCAGGATGAAATCTGCCTGGTGCGTGACCCACCTTGGTCTCTCCGTCTGCTTTATGCTGTGCCAGGTTGAGCCTGGCCTGAGCTCTCTAGCCCTGGCCTCCCGTCCAGCCCTGCAGCAACTCTTGCGGTGCCGGGTCTGTGGCACAGGTGACCATGCCGGGCACCCTGGCTGGGAAGGCTGTGAGCTGCAGTCCCTGCACCCCTCGTCGTCTTCTGCACCCCCCCCCCCTTTTATCCGTTGCAGGGCTATGCGAGAGGCGCTGATGCCAGCAGAGAGGCAGCAATGAGGCGGGCTGGCCATCAGCCCCGCTTGCGATYGCGACCCAATGGGCAATGCAGCCCTCAGGCGGCTGCGCTGCCTCCACGCTCCCACCGCCTGCAATGAGCAAGCCCGTCTAGCCCGAGCTGCGTGGGGCTCTCTGGGGCAGAGAGCGTGGTTCCGGAGACCGGGAGAGAACGTGGCCGTGGTGGAACTGCGATCTGGCAGCAGCTCCGGTTGGAGTTGGCTATTCCTGAGAGAAACGGCAGGTTATGCCAGACGTTCACCACATCACAGTATTATGGAAATGCAAAGTGGAAACCCAGAAGATGTGAAGACTACAGCAGGGAGTGAGTCTGGAAATTGAGACTGAGACATGAACGTCTTCACAGCAGGAATGCAGCGTCACCTTATTATAATCTTTACAGCTTCTGTTTTCTGATAACCGGGCAGTAAGAGCTGACTCTATAATAACCCCTGTGGTGGGGAGCTGTACCATCAGCTGGAGAATAAGAAGAGCGTAGACAGCATCGCTGAAAGGGAAGGAACACCCTGTGTGGTGATCCAGCACAAGCTCTACAGAGAGCTGTTATCTGAGTGGGGGGATACGCATGTCAGAGAGGACGTCTGATGTTGTAGGAGGAAGATCAGTACAGGTAATTATGATCCTTGTTTGTCTGAGAGAGTGTTTTCAGGGGAGCTGGGCTGACAGGATGGCGGTACCACAATAAAAGGACTTTGTGACACAGTCGTTTGCTTTCAGTTTACAAAATTATACATTCCCCCCTGTGGCAAAGAAGAACATTTCCTAGTTTCATACAGAAACTCATAGGCATGGCACTTCCGTGTAAGCCAGCCACTCCCAGACTTCTGGATGAAGGCATATCCTGGAAGCACTTGGAGAAACTCTCTCCCACACTGGTATTTGAAATGGGTCTTTACTGAGACCAATAAAGAAATATTAAAAAACACTGAAATCTTGAAGGATGCCAGAAACCTGGTATTCAACTTTGGTAATCTGTGTCTATTTTCTGTGGTAATTTCTTCAGGACAGCTTTGTGAGATGAAATGTTGATGTTTGTGTCCTTCTGTGGTCTACTGAGACATATCAAACCTAGCCTTGAGGGCCCAGTGAGAAATCCAGTCTCATGAATTTGGGAAATGTTAAAGGAGTTGTTTTTCAAAATTGGATGCCTAACTTGGGCACATAACTGCAGGGATTGGGGCCAGCTCCCATGAGAACTCAGCACTTCTGGAAATTAAACTATTAACCAGGTGCTGGGCCCTTAACTTCTCCAAGAGCAAGTGTTGGGCTTTCCCAAAACCGTATGTACCCAATTACCAAATGTTGTGAAACCAGGAACTTCTCCAAGTCATGTCTCGCTGCTTGTTTTGAGAGATGGGACTTTTCCAGATCAAGAATTCTTCTTTGAGCAAAAAAACACCATCGCTTGTATCACAGCTTGCTACAGTGATAGTGCCAGCCTCGCTGTTAATAGTCCAGACCTGATCACAAATGCTTCCTTTGGACACAGGGCCAAGGAAAATAGTGTGATTCACTGTGTTGTTAGGGTGGCAGGAATCTCTCTGCAGGGTCCAACCTCCTATCCAACGCAGAGCCAGCTCCATGGTCAGACCAGGCTGTCCTTCTTGTTTTGGGGGTCCCAGCACTGGACACAGCATCTAGATATGGTCTCACCAGTCCTGAGTAGAGGAGGACAGTCACTTCCCTCAGTCTACTGTCTTTGGTCCTGTTCATACAGTGCGGGATGCTGTTGGCCTTTATTGCTGCCAGGGCATGTGGCTGGCTTATGTCCAGCTTGCTGCCCACCAGACCAGGGCCCCTAAGACCTTTTCTGCAGAGCTGCTTGCCAGCCTGGCGGTCCCAGCCTGTGTCATTGCCAGGGGTTCTTCCTTCTCAGGGGCAGGACTTGGCACTTGCCCTTGCTGGGTTTCATGGGGTTCCTACTGGCCTGTTCCTCCAGCCTGTCCAGGTGCCTCTGGATAGCAGCCCTGCCCTTGACCATGTTGACTGGTCCTCCTGGTTTGGTGTCAYCTGCAAACTTGACAAGAGTGCACCCTGTCATCTTCTCCATATCACTAATGAAGACGCCAAACAGAAGAGGTCCCCGAACAGACCCCTGTGACGCTCCACTTGTCACTGGCCGCCAAGCAGAGAACGACCTATTAACCACCACTCTCTGAGACTGATGATCCAGACAGTTTTCCACCACTGCTCTCACTGATGTCGTTCTTGTTTTGACATACACAAACTGAGTACGCTTTTCTTCACGTATTCTCTGCACTTGCTTCTACCGGCTGGGCAACCTCATTCACCCTGGCCTTTCCGTGGTCACAACTGACTCAGGAGCCAAGAGCTTCGTTAAAGGTGGTGTTTCTCTTTGCTGACTATAACGGGCTTGTGCGCTGTTTTTTCTCAGCACTTTGGACTGTCACTGATGCAGTTGATATTACTAAAACTGCGCTGCCCACTGCAAACATCGTTCAAACAGTAGTTCAAAGACATTTATAACAAATTGCAGTCCAGACTCATCTGTTCTCTTTTTCCCCCCCGAACATCCCTTTTTAAAAATCCCCATGGGCAAATTTCTGTATGATTCTCTTATAAATCCCACAGTTGTAATGCTCAGACTTATCTGAAAAAGGTTATAGTAAAACACTCTACTTCAGCTGGTGTTGCTACAGCTGCTTGTTTGTGCATCTAACCCTGAACTTCCAGCTCCTCGGTACCAGACAGACACTGCCGTGCTGGAGTGGGTTGTGGGGAGCACAGGGGTATGAGGAGACGCTGAGAGAGGGGGGTTAGTTCAGCTGGAGAAGCGAAGGAGGAAGGGAGACCTTACTGCTCTTTGCAACTGCCTAACGGGAGCGGGGAGAGCTGATGGAGCCAGGCTCTTCTCGGAGCTGCACGGTGATGAGACAAGAGGCAACAGGCACAAGGTGCAGCAAGGGACATTCTCACTTGATGTCGGAAAAAAATCCTTCGGGCACTGGACCGGGGCCCAGAGAGCTCCATCCTTGGAGATGCTCAGCACTTGTCTGGCCACAGCCCTGAGCAGCCTGTGCTAACGGGCACTGGCCCAACCAGGGCTTGAACCAGGGGCCCCTTCCCACCAGCACGAGTCTGTGATCTCTGGAATTAATTTCTCATCTGTTTTTGCAAGAACAACATTACAGACTTTTCCCATTGCTTTCCTCAGGGAAAGAGTTTTCTCTGGGAAATTTTTCTTTTGCAGATGAGCTGCCCTGGAGTTCCCTGTTATCTGGACCAGCCAAGAAACAGGAATAAGCAATATTTGGCATTTCCACTTCGGGCTGCCCAGAATGTGACAAAAGCTCCACACTGCATCGTGTGACAGTGGTTGATGGATCACAGACTGCCATTTTTTCCTGACACTTGACAGGGAAAATTTTTAGCTGAAGGAAACAGCAGTGTCTCAAGCTACTCTGTAGCAGGAAACAGATGTGACTAGTTGTATTTTCATTCAGTTTAACTGACCACTGGGATTCATATTTTAGAAAAAAAAAGGTAACAATATTTGCACCTATATGACCCAGCTATGAAACGGGGCAAGGCTGACCTGATTTACTTGCACTTGTCATGGGCTAAGAGCATGCGCAAGTTCAACCATCGTGGATCAGGCGATGTACAGTGACTTGCTGCTGCGTGGTGATGTCCTAGCACTGCAGTGAGCAGAGGCGGCTGTAACAACCTGCACAGAGCCCCAGAAAACAGAAAGCAGAGTCCTGGCACCAGTCCCAGGGACGGTTTTCTTCCTGTCCAGCTTGTGCTCAGCAAAGGACAAGGAAAGTCTCTGCTGCTGCCATGGAGCAGCACGCTCGCCTGGAGATGTCAGCCTGGAGCAGGCACCTCCTGGGCAGCCACAGCACCTGCCTCCCTGTCTCTGTCCTCCCCTCTTCCGACGGCCGGCTCCGTTCTCCTGCTGCGGCGGGGAAGAGTCAGCTCCGAGGCCGCTCATCCAGGCCTTGCCCATGCTCCCCCAGCTTGATACCAAGCCTGCCAATTAGTGCACTTTTAATAAGATGCTTTGAATAGAAAGCTGAAGTTTAAGAAAAAAGTTTTCTTGCTTCTGGTTTGTCCACTTGGGACACGTTGCCCACAGGCTTCTCTCCACAGAGAGAACACACCACTAGGGTTTTAGTGCTAATTACTACAAGTGAAGCGCTCTGGGCTTTGCCACCTATCGTGGTTTTGTGTGACTTATAAACAAGGCACAAAGGGAGCTGTTAAAAGTTTGTTTGAGGCATTCACTTATGCAATAACTTTGAATCTTTTTACATCTGCTGTAATCAATTGCGTCATAAGGTAGAAGGTGCAGAATGAGAAATGGAAAAGGCATATGTCTTTTCTACCTAGCCTTCCCGTCTTTGACACATTCACACTCTAGATAAAAAAAGTACGCACCAAGTTGTTAAAGTATTAAAGGAAAACAAGTTAAATAATTTAACAGTGCTTTAGCAATCAATATGAAATAGCTGAATGACAGTAAACTTGGTATAAAATATAAATTATTGCATTGGGAAGTACAAAGATGAATTTCCACAATCATTTGTATACAGATTTGGCCTCCGTGCCCAAATTCCTGCTCTACTCTGAGGCAGTATATCTGTGTTATATATGCATACTACAGCTGTGTCTGATCTACCAGTTGTTATAGGTATGCAGGAGAGGTTGATATTCCTGCCCCGTACTGGGTGCGGGTGCGTGAGGAGGCACAGGTCTGTATCGGGCATGAGACTCACTACAGGACTGATGCAAGCCAGATTGCAGCTGCGCGTCTGCAGCGGGTGCCGCAGCAAAGGTGCATTGGCCAGGGCTGCAGCGTCTGGCCTAAGCGCCTGGACAGAGCTCTCACGACGTGATGCTGGGCCAGAGCTTTTCATAGAAATGTGTGATTTACAGCTTTAGGTAAGAACTTGCTTCACTGTTAGAGGAATTTAGCAAGGGTGTTGTGGCAAAGCTGGAGGCCAGCGTGCAGCATAGCCTGAGCAAATGGACAGAGGAAGGTTTTAAAGCGAAAGACAGTGCTTCTGGTTTGATAACCAGAATTCAACAGAGAGACCAGCACTGATTTATTGACCTGTGTGGAGTAATAACGTGATGTAATACAAGGATGACACAAACTCACCCGCATTAGTCATCTTATGCTCTCTGTTCATCAATGGCAAGAAGCTGCTGTTTTCAGGGCTACTTGCCCAACTTCTCTGTCAGGCTGGGACAGCTCAGACACACTTTTCCTCTGGACACCAAGGCTATGGCAGAACAGCTTGAGCATCTCAAGAATCTCCTTCCAACACCCATCATTTCTTACCTTTGGTATTTTCAAGGCTATTTTGCAGTTGCAGGCTACTTTTGATGCCAAATAAGGCACAAGATATCCAGGAGATTTCTGGAATGCATTGACGATAGTTTCCTGAAACAGAAGATCAAAGAGCTGATGAGGGGAGATGCTCTGCTGGACCTGATACTCACAAGCAATGAAGAACCAGCTGGGCATGCAAAGGTCAGGGCAGCCTTGGCTACAGCGACCATGAGAAGGTGGAATTTAGGATCTTGAGATGAAAGAGCAAGACAATAAGTGTCAGGCCCCTGAGGGCACTAACAGGCTTTAATGACCTTGACCAGCCTCAGCTGGGGCCTGCACCCACCCCCTCTCCATGGGCCCAGGATCACGTAAAAGCTCAGCCCTGGGCCTTAATCTGTGCCTCAGCTGTGCTGGAGAAGTGGTGGTTACCAGCTGTGTTATAGCCATGCCTGTGCCTTGCTGTGGGCCCTGATGTACAGGCTGACTTTGTGGCTTGACCTCAGACCTGCCTTGTCACTATAGACTTGATTCTGACCCTGACCTGTGGAATGACTTTCTGACTTGACCATGGACCTTCCTCATCACCTGTGAATTTGCCTGGCAACCTTGACTCTTGGCTGAACCTGGCTGTGATCTCTGGGTCTGCCCTGTTTGCCTCGCTTAGGCACTATGGGGCCGGGTCCTGGCTGGTGAGGGTCCTGCTCTGCCAGGCATGTTGCTGTACTTGGCCCCTCATACCTTAGGCATCAGCCAGCCCTTGCTGCTCCCTGGCAAAGAGCAAGATCACAGCTGTGGACTTCAGGAGAGTAGATTTTAGCCTGTTCAGGGATCTGCTTGGAAGAATCCCATGGGCTATGGTCCTGGAGAGAAGAGGAGTCCAGGATACCTGGCTGATTTTCAAAGACAACCTCCTTCAAGCTCAGGAATGGTCCATCTAGTGAGCAGTATATCAAGCAAAGGCAGCAGGAGGCCTGTGTAGATGAACAAGGAGCTCCTAACTTAACTCAGACCTAAGAAGAAAGCATACAAAGGAGGAATATAGGGACATCGTCTGAGCATGCCGGTATGGGGTTAGGAGAGCCAAAGCCCACCTGAAGTTGAATCTGGTGAGGGATGTGAAGCACAACAAGAAAAGCTTCTACAGGTATATCAGCAGTGAAAGAAAGACTGAGGAAATGCRGGTCTGCTGCTGAATGGGGCAGGTGCCCTGGTGACAAAGGATACAGAAAAGGCCAAAGTACTCACTGCCTTCTTCACCTTGGTCTTTACTGGTAAGAATTGCTTTCAGCAACCCCGTGTCCCTGAGACCAGTGGGAAAGTCTGGAGCAAGGATGACAGCCTCAGTGGAGAAGGATCAGGTTAGGGAACACCTAAACAGAGTGAACATACCCAAGTCCATGGGCCCTGATGGGATGCAACCATGAGTGCTGAGGGAGCTGGCCAAAGTCGTTGCACG